>NC_134806.1:1380000-1395000 GCF_046742065.1 Oratosquilla oratoria | reverse complement strand
TAATACAAAATTATATTTATTCTTAAAATATGTATGAAAAATAACAATAGATATATACAAAAAAACTATATAAAATGAATAATTTCATGAATTTACAGCAAAATATATAATCATAAATTGGTACTTTTATTTCTTTTAGGCTCTACAGGTATCTTGCCTATTGTAATTTAGTGGAGTGGTGTTGGCAACAACTGGGGAAAAATTCTATGCAGTTTCACAGTTTGAAGGCAATATGTAGCACAATAATGCTTCGTACACTCACCATATTTTAGATCAACCTTCTTCTCCTTCGCCACTCCAACACCTGTTTTGGCTTTAGGATACGGTATAGACCATTGCGCCTCTCCATTTTCTTTCTCCATTTTTCTGCTTTCTGCATGAATTTTCATTGAAATGAAGGGCAGAAAGTAGTAGTCTGAAAGTGGAAAATTAAGCATGATAATTTTCAGTCACCATGCATACATTTTACCATTATCAATTCAGCCCCCTTGTGCCTGAATTACCGTAGTGAAATTACACCAAGAGAAGTTTGAAGTTACATATATACTTTCCTTCCTTTCATTGCTTCATAAGAAAAATGTGCTGGGACTTGGGAGCAAAGAAGCACACAAGCTTGTGATACGATTCCATCACTGATGTTTGTTTTCTCGAATCACTGTTGCAATTTGCAGCGGCGCAATAAACCATTTTCGAACTAATTACTTTATAGTTAAAAAAAAAACACTTGTTAACACACGAAATATGACAGATCACTGATCAAGTTGGCAGTGCGGCGCGGCATTTTATAATGCACATGGCATGCAAAATGTAAACAGCAAGCTTGACGTCACAGCCTTACGAAAACAGACGAAGGTCGGCAAAGGAAAAGTTCGTCTGCTACCGATATTTTGATAGGCCTTTTTAGCACATTGCGTAATGATTAGGCTTTATTTTTGCATTATTTTATCAAAAAGTGACTAAGCCATACATCTAGCAAATATTCACCACCTTGAAAACCTTCTCAGTTGACCTTTCAATGCAATCGAGAGACGAGCCCTGATGAGTTGTGCGTTGTGTTGATGAAGCTACTCGCTTCGGTTGGTGTAAACAAAGCATAAACAATTGTTTATGACTGAGAAGTGACACGCTCGGTGATCGAAGATGGCAGTGCTCCGGTGAAGTGTGATGGTTTTTAGTGAAGCTGGGTAGTGACGCTGATGCCAGTTGAGATGACATTTGAGGCCAATTCTTGGTCCGCATATCTTTACATGCGGGCAAGTCAGCTTTGGATCATACCTACACGGACACACACGACTCGTGGCGCAGTGGTAAAGTTTCCGGCTGCCACTACGGCGGTCCGGGTTCAAATTCCGTCCATGGTTGAAATAATTTCAGTATCGGTGTGCTGCGGATCGTTACTCCAACTCTTGGGTGGGGAGTTGGGTGTGTGTGCGTGTAAGGTCACATCATTATCCATAGATCGGTCATATATGAGCTCAGCTCTCTTCCGGGAGGGAAATAGCTGTCGATCACGAGTTCAACACGTGATCATAGACAATGGTGAAGCACACAAGCACATATATACATACATGTATAAGATTATTTTGGTCTTGGATGATCAACTTATACATGGATGGGGTGGTGCGAGAGGTAAATGCAAGGGTGATGGGTCAGGGATTGGAGATGGTTAAAGAAAAAGGAGAAAAGTGGGAGAGCCAGCTGTTGTTTGCGGACGACACTGCGCTTGTGGCAGGATCGAAGGAGGGATTGAGGAAGTTGGTGACAGAGTTCGGGAGAGTGTGTGATAGAAGAAAGCTGAAGATAAATGTGGGTAAAAGTAATAAAAAGATGTTTTGGAAAGAAATTAAGAGAGGAAGAGGAGGCGAATCAAGTAGAGAAGAAAAGGTAAAAGGTGCAGATGGAGAGATGATAATAGAAGAGAAGGCAGTAAGGGGAAGATGGACAGAATATTTTAGGGAGTTGCTAAACGTGAAGGAGGATAGGGAGGGAAAGATAGCTGCAGTGGGAAATGCTAAGAAAATGAGAGTGATGAGTGAGGAAAATGGAAGAGAAATAAGGAAGGATGAAGTGGAGGCAGTTGTTAAGGTGATGAAAGCAGGTAAGGGACCTGGTCTGGATGGATGCCATGCAGAATGTCTGAAGAAAGGAGGTACGGTGATGGTGGACTGGCCGGTGAGGTTATTTGATGTTTGCTGGAGAGAGGGTAGAGTGCCGGAGGAGTGCCTGTATAGTTCCACTTTACAAGGGAAAAGGGGACAAGTGTGAATGTAGTAGTTTCAGAGGGATTAGCTTGTTAAGTGTAGTTGGGAAGGCTTATGGGAGGATCTTGATTGAGAGGATTAGGAAAGGAACAGAGGGAGTAATTAGTGAGGAACAGTGTGGATTTAGGACGGGTAGAGGTTGTGTAGATCAGATTTTTGTGGTAAGACAGATATGTGAGAAAGCTATAGGAACGGGAAGGATGTTTTTTGGGCCTTTATGGATCTGGAAAAGGCTTACGATAGGGTAGACACAAAGGCACTGTGGGAAGTTTTGAGGATACACGGGATGGGAGGAAAGCTTCTAGGAGCTGTCAAAATTTTTTATGAGAGTAGTAGAGCTTGTGTCAGGATTAGAAATGGAGAGAGTGAGTGGTTCGAGGTAAAGGTGGGACTTCGTCAAGGATGCGTTATGTCGCCCTGGCTGTTCAACTTATACATGGATTGGGTGGTGCGAGAGGTAAATGCAAGGGTAGTGGGTCAGGGATTGGAGATGGTTAAAGAAAATGGAGAAAAGTGGGAGGTGAGCCAGCTGTTGTTTGCGGACGACACTGCGCTTGTGGCAGGATCGGAGGAGGGATTGAGGAAGTTGGTGACAGAGTTCGGGAGAGTGTGTGATAGAAGAAAGCTGAAGATAAGTGTGGGTAAAAGTAAGGTGATGGGATGTACAAGGGGTGAAAGTGGCAGTAGTCTGGAAGTGAGCATTAAGGGAGAGCGACTGGAGGAAGTGGATAGTTTTAGATACTTGGGTGCGAATGTGGCAGGAAAAGGTGGAGTGGAGGTGGAGGTAGAATGTAGATTGAGAGAAGCGAGTAAATGCCTTGGTGGATTAAAAAGTGTAATGAGGAATAGACATTTGGGAATGGATGCTAAGAGGAAACTGTATGAAGAAGTGATTGTGCCAACAGTACTGTATGGGGCAGAAACATGGAACATAAGAGAAGAAGAGAGAAGGAGTTTGAATGTGTTTGAGATGAGGTGTCTTGAGAAGTATGATGGGGGTTACTATGCTGGATAGAGTGAGAAATGAGGAGTTGAGGAGAACAGGGGTGGAAAGGGAGTTGGGAGATAGGGTTGATGAAAGAGTATTAGGATGGTTTGGACACATGCAAAGAACGAGTGAAGAAAGACTAGTAAAAGAGGTACGAGTATGGAAGGCAGATGTGGAGAGAGTGAACATGAGGGGACGTCCTAGGATGAGGTGGATGGATGGGGTGAACCGGGCTTTGGGGAAGAGGGGAATGTCTGTTGAGGAAGGACGGGAAAGGACAGAAGACAGGGGTGAATGGAGAATGGTTGTGTATGGATGATGTTGTGATGCATGAGGTGGAATGGTTGGGGGATGGGGGGTGAGGTAGTATGTGTGAGCAAAATTTGACGCAGTCCGAAGGGATTTCTCCCCATCTCCTTTTCTGCATGGGGGGGACGGAGAGGGAGTCGCCGATTTAATGAAGCGGCCTTGCTGTGGATGTGTTGTACCTTGCGACACTGCTTCTGACCCAGGGCAGTGGACAGGGTGCAAGGATGACCCGTCATCCAGGAGGTGCTAAGATAAGAGGGAGGGTGGAGGGGTGTGGAGTGTATTCAGGGATGGAATGGGTGGGAATGATTTTATGCCTTTTTCTTTTTGGCTACCTCCCTTGTAAAGGGGAAAAAGCCTTGGTATATATATGTATGTAGACATTATATGGAACTCGTAATTTATTAGTGTAAGAATTGTGTAAGATGTAAACATGACGTGTTTGAAAAGGGCAGATTATGAAATATTACTTATCATTAATATGTATATATATATATATATATATATATATATATATATATATATATATATATATATATATATATATATATATATATATATATAATTTTTATTTTTTTTTTTTTTTTTTTTTTTTACCATGTTCTCCGTTTTGTTTGCAGGAAGCTTTAACATCTTTCCCGATATGTTTTCTAAGGTTTTATTTTATTATCATTATTTTATTTTATTTTTTCAAGGTGAGTAGATGCAATTGTTTCTGTATTACAGGACAGTTTAGTAAAACTTTTATATTTATCCATTTATTATTTTTATTTATTCATTTATTGTTTATTTGCTCATGTTCATTGGTGATCCAAGATTTTTTTTTTTTTTTTTTTTTTTTTTTTTTGGTTGGGTAGGCAGTAGAACCTAGGTTACATATGGCGCAACAATAAATAGGATTACAATTCTAGGATAACCAAAGAATATTTTTGCATTAGTAAGTGTCACAAGAGCCCTCTCCCTTCTTTCCTCTCCCTACCTTCCTCTCTCTCTCTCTCTCTCTCTCTCTCTCTCTCTCTCTCTCTCTCTCTCTCTCCCTTTTCCTTTCTCTTTGTCATTGTGGTCACGTTCTTGTGCTCCTGTTGCTATCGTTGATTTCAAAATCGTCGTCTTCGCCGCTTTCCTCCCCAAGGAGCCTCTTCCTCTCCTCCTCCTCCTCCTCCTCCTCGATCACTGTAGTCTCTCGTCTCTGAAGAAAAGAAGATAATATATATGAATATTTGTTTGTAAATATCTAATTATGTTAATACACACACACATACACGGTTTGCTGGTGTAGTAGTACCGCGCTCTCCTCCTAACTTAGTGATCCGAGATCGATCCTCACTCAGGGCTGAAAAGCATCACAGCATTCCAAGCTCGCACCTCGGTCTGTTGGGCAAGGAGTTGTGTGTGTGTGTGTGTGTGTGTGTGTGTGTGTGTGTGTGTGTGTGTGTGCGTGTGTGCATGGACACAACATTAACCATGGGTCGGTGCTTTTGTGAGGTCTGAGTTCTCATCCGGGAAGGTGATTGTTGTCGATCATGAGTCTAACACGTGGTCCAAGACAGTGGTGGTGAATCACACACACCACACACACATTTTCTCTCATACAGACACACAAACACACAAGCATTTATATTCACCCAATATGGGAGAGTTCCTCATTGTTTCAAAAGAATTTCATTTATGGAAACACAGATGACCTAACAAACTCTCCATTCCACAAAGATCACCGGGTCCTACGCATGAAACATGTTTCATAGTTTTTATGCTTAATCCTGAAACTTTCCTTCTGTTTCACTGTGACAGGTTTATTGGGAATACGCGAGCTGATAATACCAATCTCGTGAATTTAGGGGCTTCAATGACAGAACAAGAAAAAGAACAACTAAAACAATCACATAGAAACCTCACAAATCTAATGAACAACAAGTAGGAAGAAAACTGGGAAAATAATCAACAAAATAGATGGAAAAACTGATAATTGCAAAATGTAGAGATAGATATAAACTATTAAAACTCTAGTTGTCCACAACCCACGAAGTAGTTGATGCAAAACAAGGTAAGATGTCATCACCAAAACAGCAATACGAGATCGTCAACAAGCATTTCCTCAAAACCGACAAAAAATATATTAGATAAATGACGGAAACGAAAATAGTAGATATATAGAAGGGGACCTAGAAAAATAAACAAATAAATAAATGAATAAATAAAGGTCCAAACAAGATCTCAGACATCCACCTCAAACAACTTAGGCACCTTGGCCAAAAAACGATAATAGTCTTAGCTGACATTTCCAGCTACAGGTTTCTCATGGTTCCAAATACCTGGCGAAATAATCACATAACTCCGATTTTGAAACCAACCAAACCACTGGAACACCATACATCATATAGACCACTTTCACTACTATCCACAATATCCACAATAATGGAAAGGATAGTAGCAATAAGAATAACAAATAACTATCCCAGCCGATGTGGATTCAAGATCGCTACACTGGTACATTGCTCGAAAACATCAAACATCAAATGCTGGAGTAACTAGTGACGGGTACCTGCATATGGCAGTCCTCTTAGATGGACAGCAAAATGTCAGTTATCAAATCCCGTCAAATCTCTCACCGCCATCTTAACTGACAGTCCGTTTCCGGAGTGGGCCCAATATCTCTATATACCAACTTCAACTGTATTTCATAAACTTTCCACACGTGGAGAGCTGACAAACGGTGACTGATGTCCTATCACTTACACATCACAGACAACGGCTCAAAGTTTCTTCCTAAAGAGAGACCTATTGGAGGTTCCGAGGATCGTTGCCAGACCACTGTGGGGCTGCGGGTTTTCCCATTTAGTGAAATTCGAAGTAATGGCCGATTAATTATTGGAAAAAAAAAAAAACCAGAAAGAACAGCTAGCCACAAGGCTTTTGACAGGTCCCTAGACGCCTTCACAGAAAGATCGTTGCGGCAGATGTATATTCATAACAACATCAAGAAACGGTCAACCAATTTCATAGCAGGAAGACAGTGCAGAGTAACCCAAAACAACCAAATCTCGGGAGCAAATGGCCTATGCAGTGGAGTCCCTCAGGGTTCAATACTTTCACCATCACTCTTCAACCTCTTCATGGGTGATCTCCCAACTCCAGGACCAGAACTAAACACCAAGTTTCTCTCATATGCAGATGACCTGGCAATAATAACCCAACATGGTAAATACAAAATAGCAAAGCGATCAGGGGCAATGGATTGATTGACCAATGACACCCCTATGGGCCATAGTCACGTAGCATTCTTTTATGATTGAAAATTAATCTCGTGTTTCGCCATGACTGTTGTATTGGTAATACTCGCGCTGATAAAGCTAATCTCTATGGTATCTTGATTTTATGGCGTTGAGTGACACCCCTACGGACCGGATCCACGCAGCATTCTTTTATTATTGTTACTACCATTTAAAAAAAAAAAGTGCTGATCGCCTTTAACATTACAAAGGCGGAGCGTGCTGACAGGAGACCTTTTGGTCCATAACTAGGTCGGATGCGAAAAAAATATAATAATGATAATATATATATATATATATATATATATATATATATATATATATATATATTACTTTCCCTCCTTTCTGTTACAGAATTCCATTTCTCCCTGACCGCATCTATGACGTCATGTCTGTGATGTGATATTGTCTTTGAGAATAGAAGCGCTGGTGATTGGTGTCGAAACATCAATCAAACACTTGTACCCTTTATGATTCAGAATGTTTTAATTTTGCTCTCTCCTCTCTACATAACTCTGTGTGTGTTTTTTTTTCTATTTTTGTTTTTCAATTTGCGTAAGATTTACAAATCTCTAAAGACTTGGTATTATTCACGTACATATAGACAGCTTTCTCTGCTGGGAATCTAAAGTTCGGAAATCTCCATAAGGTGTCAGGGTAACCTGACAGGGCGTAAGCATGCGTAGTGCTTACGTATGAAGCCTTACTACAGGTATTTCTTAATGCGAGAACGCGACCCCTGAACCACCCAGGGCCTGAGGTCCAAGAGTACATTTCAATATGTTCTCAATCTCCACAGAGTCTCACGTTCGAATCCTTTAATCATCTTTGGTTGTCGTAAACAGGATATTATTGGTTTGTGATTATGTAATCGGCCGCAGTGATCCAATATTGCATTATCTCACTGAATGGAGTGTAGATAAGCCACGCATGCGCACTGACTAAGACGTGACCTACTGATCTGTGCTGGCTTCGGGGCTCTGGGAACGGCCCTGAACGCCTGACCTCTTGAAACGGGATACCGGTGATACCGCACGCCCCCCCTCTCTCTCTCTCTCTCTCTCTCTCTCTCTCTCCCTCTCTCTCTCTCTCTCTCTCCCTCTATCTTCACCACTTGATTTTGACATGAAGAACAACTGTCATTGGCCAGTCTCTCCAGAGGACTAAGAGACCTCCGGAAGACCAGGAAACAGACCAATAAGCTTCCGGAAGACTAGGAGGCCTCCTAAAGACTTGGAGACCACCAGAAGACCAAAAGACCCCAAAAAGACAAATAGACCCCCAGAAGACAAAAAAAGAAGACTAGAAGACCAAAAGACCACCAGAGAACCAAAAGACCTCCAGAAGACCAGGAGACCACCAAAAGACCAAGAAACCACCAGAAGACTAGGAGACATCCAGAGGACCAAGAAACCACCAGAGGCCCAATAGATCCACGGAAAGCCAGGAGACCCCCAGAAGACTGGGAGACCACCAAAAGACCAAGAAACCACCAGAAGACTAGGAGACATCCAGAGGACCAAGAAACCACCAGAGGCCCAAGAGATCAACAGAAGGCCAGGAGACCACTAGAAGACTTCAAGACCCCCAGAAGACTAGGGGACCACCAAAAGACCATGGAACCACTAGAAGACAAAGAAACCACCTTCCACCTCGTCCCGGGATCCGAGCCACGATCGTGGCCTCATCATCTCTGGGCAATGGGGCACAGGACCCACCCACCCCAGCCCCCACCCCCGCCCCCGCCCCCATTATCACACATCTTTGTAGTCTCAATTGAGCCACTGCTTGGACCAGATAAGGCGATAAGAACGGCGATAGGGCGGGAGTGTGATTTCTCACACTGAACAAGGGTACTTACAGTCACTAGGGTTAGGGTGACAGGGCTGGGTCAACGTCTCCTCACCCACCAGTGTCAGGTCACGCAAGGAGACCCGACTAGGTCATTGGGTCGTCTGTTCGTTTTAGGTTGGCTGACATATAAAGGGGAGCGGAGCGTGGTGGTGTATATATATATATATATATATATATATATATATATATATATATATATATATATATATATATATATATATATATAAAAGTTTGGACACATAATGCATGTTCGTTCCCTCAGCCGAATGAAATTGCCTGGCCATGGAAATATATGTGAATGATCGATGTCCACGTGTGATATATATATATATATATATATATATATATATATATATATATGTATATATGTCTGTATGTATATATGTATGTATATTTGTACGTGTATATATGTATGCATATATATATGTATATATATGTATGTATATATGTTTTTTTGTATATATATATATATACAGTATATATATATACATTTATATATATATGTATGTATGTATATATATATGTATATATATATATATATATATATGTATGTGTATATATATATATATATATATATATATATATATATGTATGTATATGTATATATATATATATATATATATGTGTATATATATATATATATATATATATATATATATATATTAGAACTCTCTACGTTGACAACCATCATAGGTTTTGTTATGGCGAACGCAAAATGAGTTTATTTAACTGATGTCAAAATCCTGTGCTGTAGGAAAATGGTGCATTTTTTTTCTCACTTTATTTATTATATTTTTTTTTCTAGTAATGGCCCCCTGTGGTAATTTGATTTTCATTATTTTCATTTCATATTTTATTGTTCTTTGAAATAGGAAACAACAAAAAACATATATATATATATATATATATATATATATATATATATATATATATATATATAAACAAGGTATAGCACGATTAAAGTACAATATAAAAAAGAATGTATATACCGTACATGTATATATATATATATATATATATATATATATATATATGATAGAAATTAAACTTATACCCAGAATAAAACAAATAAATAATATAATAAAGTAAAATGAAAACAAATTGAAATAAAAATAAAATCCGTATGCCCAGGGCCGAGGCGATCCGACAAGTCCGAGTCTGATCGGATATCGCCCCGAACCGCGTGGGGGTTCGAATTCCACAAGTCCCTAATATAAGGTCCATTATCAAATCCCCTTGATTGACAGAGGATTTGTGACTCGGCGAGAATGATATATACATAGGACGATAAGGTGATAAACCACATGTGGTAACAGCCACAGACTTGTTTGACACCAATGATATGACAAATATGACTACATGTAAATATGAAAGGTGTGTAGTCGTAACGTGGGACATATGGTGTCAGTGGTGGGATGCGAACCCACGCTTACGAAGAGACTGGTGCTTGCTGCCCCGCCATTTCCTGGGTGTTAAGTTTTGGTCAATATATATATATATATATATATATATATATATATATATACCGTATATTATTATTATTATTATCTTTTTTATCTATTTTGCCTATGAGGGTGGTGTCGGGTTGTCGAACAAGTGGTAATGTGCATGAGTGACGAAGAGGGTAGGGGAAGAAGACGTAGAGTCCAGTGATTCTCAACCTTCTTCACTCCATTTCCCATTTTCATGAATCCTCATTATTCATTTGGTCCTTCATTCACGCCCCCCCCCCCCAAATCCCACCCCGGAAAAAATAAACAAATAAATGAAAAAGATAATTATAAGATGTTAATGAAGAGAAACTCCTTTGCTTTATTACAAAATTGACAGTCATAATCATCTTACATTTGATGGATTTTTGTGATATTAACTTACATCACTAGATTATGTCATATAAAATGTATGATTTGGAACAGCAGACCATAATACCCCTAAATTCTTGTCACGGCTCCTGTAGGGGCTATGTCTCCAAGGCTAAGAACTAGTAAAGGTGTGATCTGGCCTCTGAGATGGGAGCACTGGGGACGCACTGGTACACTAACGTGCACAGACATTGCAAGGGGGAGGTGCTTTGGGCTGGAAATTGGGCACTTCAGTCTTTCGTGTTATTCGTATTTGACAACTATCCGGTAGGGTGCAACATCATTTTGCACATTTATCATTTCTGAATGGTAAGAAAATGGAAAAAAACCTGTGAGAATTTTTTTTTTTTTTTTTTTTTTCATTTTTATATATTTTTGTGAAGGGCACTTTTGGTGCACGGGCCTGCACTGGTAGTAATGATGAAAGGGTATTGAGGTGAAATTTTCGCTTTGAGTGGAAGAAGGGCGTGAGAAAGCTCCTCTCCTACGTTCGGCCACCTCAGTTTGTGGGTAATGGCCAATGAGATGCTCAGCTAAGTGTATTTTTTTCGGGTTTTTATACGATTGACTAAAGGTAGACATGTTTGGAACGTTTTCCTTAAGATTTTTTTTTAAGATTTATTGAAGTCTTCAGTGTCTTTCAATTATGACATATTGTTTATTTGTTTATTTTATTTTATTTTTCTAGATTAATCATGGTGTTTAGTGTCGCAAAATTGACATGGTGTTTGGATTAGTGTTTAGTTTTTTCTTCTTTTTTTAGTTTTATCATGGTGTTCAGTGACATTGAATGGTCACGATTAATTTTGAGATATCGGCGGAGGATTATGGATGATAACTGGTAAGAAAACTGTTGAGGCTATTCAATTAGAGTGATAACATATCGATAAGAAGAAGCACATAAAGGAGATTAGACGTGGCAAGATCCTTTCCCCTTTAGAGAAGGAGATTGATAGACTGACATGAAAAGAATATAAAAAAAGATAAAAACCCAAAACTAATTTTGGATCAATATTAGACGATACAGTGGGACTTAGTCCACAGTCCACAGAAGAAGAACGATAAGAAATATGTTGGATTAATACAAAGTGGCAACACATACGGGAGATTTGGTGACTTGACAAAATGCGGATTGTGTGGAGAGCCAGCTCAGCAAATATTGTTCCGATATATATATATATATATATATATATATATATATATATATATATATATATATATATATATATATATATACATACACACACACACACACACACACACACACACACACACACACACACACACACACACACACATATATATATATATATATATATATATATATATATATATATATATATATATATAATGCTCAACAACACAGTGAGGGGAAATTAATTTTTTTAATCCGAACGTTTTTATGACATAATCCTTGAAGACGTGATTATATCACGAAAGCGCTCGGATTAAAAAATATATATATATATTTTTCTTCACTTTGGTGTTTAGCATAATTTGTGTATTCACGTGTGTTTTGTGAAACTTGTGCATACATATATATATATATAAATATGTATATATATATACATACACATATGTATATATATATATATATATATATATATATTCTAACAAATGACCCCATATGGAGGAATTTTCAAGAATGCTAGATAAGCATAAGGACATGCTAAACAATGATAATATTGTATGTAAATGAATATTAGAACAAAGCATGAGAGATATCAGTCAACTGGAACAGCTAGCAGAGAGCTTATAAGAATCTATAGGAATTTAATTTCAACGATATCATGAATGTTAGCAAGATCTAGATTGCAAATTATGTTCTAAGATTGTAACCCATGAATAGGTAATTAATGATCAACTAAATGGAAATGCGAATAGAAAATGGAAACCGAAGTGACAATTGATTCGCACAGTAGCGAATTGAGAGAGAGAAAAATATTGGTATTAAAATTGACCAATAAAGAGAAGAAATAATAATAATAATAGCAAAAACTCGAAGGAAAATGTAAATCACACTTTACTGGGGTCATTAGATAGTGAGCTTTTATGGCAAAGACAAACTGGTCAAAATGAAATCGAAAACTGTGAAAAAGGAAAAATAAAAAAGGAAAACTTATGCAATATAAGCTAAAGGTAATAACGAAAATGCGAAACGTATCATTAAAGAACAAATATCTTAATACTTCGGGAAGTTGGTCAGTAAAAATTACTTTAAATTTGTGAACATTATCAAGTATAAGAGTGATGATCAACATGGCACGTTCCAACATTAGAAGAACCATACATTATAATCGAGGTAACATGTACTATACTTTACATGGAAGAAATAAAGAAAATAGTATTGATAGTGTCTTTCAAGAAAATACATAAAATGTACAGATAAGACCAATGTAGATAAACACGTGACAGATAACGTAAATTGTTCTGTTTAAGAGAGAGAGACTATGATCACAAGAAAAAATATATATTTCGATTAATATAAACTCATTTTCCGAAAGATTGAATTAATGACTTTCCACTGAAGAGATTGACACTCATTCTGACAGATTAGGTCATTCTAGGTAATTTCTTCGACACTATAACATCTATACAGATTTTATTTTAGCGCCAAATGATTTTATTCAGTTTCTAGAAGGACCTCAAGCTAAAGGCGCCAATGATGAAGAAATGGTCAACGCGAAGACGTTTTGCACATTAGCCACGCCCCCTCCGTCGTCAGAAGTGTGACGTCATGCGGATTTTTTATTTATTTGTTCATTCTTTCCAGAATCTATTTCATTTTTTTGTGTTATTTTTTTTTCGTTGATTTTTTTAAATTCATCTTATCTATTTCGTTTATTTATTATATATTCATACACACACGTACGCACACTCATACAGGGCTGAAATGATTTCAGTATCGCTGCGCTTCGAGTCGTTACTCCAACTCTTGTAAGCGGGGAGTTGGGGTGTGTGTGTGCGTGTAAGGTCATAGCATTATCCATAGATCGGTCATACGAGCTCTCAGCTCTCTTCCGGAAGGGAAATAGCTGTCGATCATGAGTCCAACATGTGATCCAAAGACCAAGGTGAATCTCACACACACACACACACACACACACACACACACACACACACACACACACACACACACACACACATATATATATATATATATATATATATATATATATATATATATATATAATGTTAGACGCGCCTTCAGTGGCGGAGGTCCCCCGAAAGGAGGGCGTCGACTTGTAGCACGTCCCCCCTCGCTGATAGCAGATAACCCGCACTTGAGCTCTCGCGGGTCAGCAGATCGGCGTGTGGAGGGGGCGGGAGGGCGGGTGTGGTGAGCGATACTTTTTTTTTTCGTTTATTTATAAATCTAATGTTCATTTATTTGTTTGATATTTATTATTATCATCATTATGATTTTACCTCTGTCATTATTATTATTCTTTTATCCTTTATCCTTTACATATATGTATATATATATTATATATATATATATATACATATATATATGTATATATATACATATTGTATATATATGTATATATATATATATTATATATATACATATATATATATATGTATATATATATATATATATATGTCTTGAGGAGGAACAGAAGCAGAGCGCTTTCCTGTATTACATCTTCAGTGCATAAATACTGATGTAATACACGAAAGCGCTCTGATTTGTATTTGTAGAATACTCGTCTCCAGTGTTTATATTGCACACACACAAATATATATATATATATATATATATATATATATATATATATATATATATATATATATATTTTTTTTTTTTTTTTTTTTTTTTTTTTTTTTTTTTAAGGAGAAACGTTAACACCAGGGGTGTGGACTACCTATGAAAAACCACCTGATCGCGCTGGATCAGTTTTTGTTTAGGTGTCATCAAATACAGATAACAAGTTGCTTATTCTCCCAACAGCTGAACCTGGGGCAGGAACTACACGGGCAGATCTTGCCGCGCTCCTCCCCTAAGCCTATTGACATATTTGAAGGTATAAAGTCTACAAGCATTTATATCCATGTGTTTGTTTTACATTCTTACATATAAACTTGTATACATGTACCAACTCGTTCACATATGCCCATCTACAAAAGTATGCATGTATATCTAATTAGGATATAATGATATACTAATATATCAGCGTTAGTCTTTAAAAAGAAAATTTTGAACGAAATTTTGTTGTTAAATCATACCAATGTGTATACATATATGTATATATATATATATATATATATATATATGTATATATATGCAATAAAAACACTAGGAGCGTGTGTTCACAAATGCGTAAGTAACCACTAGGAAAAGTAAACTAACGAAGCAGAGCGCTTTCGTATAATTACATCTTCAGTGCAGATACAAAGAAGGAATTATAAAATGAAGAAACAAGGTACAGAATATATGACATAGTGAAGAGGGC
>NC_134806.1:1360000-1375000 GCF_046742065.1 Oratosquilla oratoria | reverse complement strand
TAAATGAAGGTTAGGGTTTGTTTTAATTTTCTTTTCGACAAAACACGGACAATTTTAATCGTCTGAAAGTAACGTGTGGCCGGTAAACTAATAAATAAATAATTTATTGGGTGAAGTCATAAAAATGTCCCGTTCAAGCCTCTGAAGACATTATTCTATGGAAGAACAGATGTTAGTGTTAGCATTATTATTATTATTACTATTATTATTACTATAATTGTTATTACAAAGACGGAGCATGCCGACAGGAGACCTTTTGGTCCATAGATAGGTTGGATGCAAAAGAAAATAATAATAATAATGATAAATAGATAAATAAATAGGTAAAGTTAAATGATAAACAGGTAAATAGTAGATTATAATGAATTGACATAAATAATAGTAAATGATAAAGAAATAATAATTAACAAATAAAAATAATAAACAAATAAACAATATAAAATGAATGGCAGTCATTACAGCATCTTGCTTAGGTGTTTATCCAAATCAATCTTAAAGCTTTGAACTGAACTACATTGCACTGCCTCTGCAGGAAGTTTATTCCATTCATTAACTACACGATTGGCGAAGCTGTTTCTACCCACTTCTAAATTAAATCTATTTCCTGACAGTTTGAGACCATTATTTATTATCGGATTCTCATTCAGTGTGAAAATTTTGCCACTTTTGATGTCAATCCCCTTTAGAATCTATAAGACCTGTATCAAGTCACCTCTGAGTCTACGCTATTTTTTGGGAAAAGCAGATTCATATATTTTAGTCGGTTTTTATATGATTTATTTTTTATATTTGGAATAAGTTTTGTGGCAATGTCTTTAATGAGATTCGGTGACCATACGGAAACAGCATATTCCAAATGTGGACGTGCTAACGATTTATATGGGTTGTTAATGAGAGATGGACTTTTGAAGTCAAAAGATCGCGCAATCAGTTCTAGAATCTTATTTGCTTTCTTAGAGGCTGAAATACACTGCTTAGATGATTTGAGATCGTTTCTGATAATTACGCCGAGATCCTTCTCATTATCCACTTTTGTTAACGAATTTCTAAATAATTTGTGATCGTACTTACTGTAATTTTTACCTATGTGCATAACTTTGCATTTATTTGTGTTAAATTTCATTAGCCACTTTTCAGTCCATTGCTGTAATATATCTAAATCTTCTTGAATATCTAATTGGTTTAAGTGATCATTTGCCATTCTGCACAGTTTTGTATTATCAGCAAATTTGGAGACAATAGATTTCAGTCCGTGGTCTATATCTTTTATATATACTATGAATAGAAGTGGCCCAGGAACGGAACCCTGAGGAACTCCACTAGTAACATTTTTCCATCCAGAAGTTTTGTCATTTAGAACTCGGCTTTCGATCGTTCAACCAGTTACTAGTCCAACTTAATAGGCTACCACTTATTCCGTGTGAAGCTAACTTAGTAAGTAGTCTTTTGTGGGGGACGGTATCAAAAGCTTTTGCAAAGTCTAGATATATTAAATCTATATTGTTTCTTTTGTCGTAATTCGAGATGACTGTGTTATTGTTATCATTATTATCAAAATTCTTATACTTTGAAGGTGAAGTTCTGTTGATACACACACACACACACACACACACACACACACACATATATATATATATATATGTGTGTGTGTGTGTGTGTGTATTCACTTGGTCTTTGGATCACGTGTTCGACTCGTGATCGACAGCTATTTCCCTCCTGGAAGAGAGCTCAGAGCTCGTAGGTCCGATCTATGGGTAATGCTCTGACCTTTCACACACACACACACCCAACTCCCCGCCCACGAGAGTCAGAGTAACGACCCGAAGCGCAGCTGTACCGAAATAATTTCGGCCCTGGGCAGGATTCGAACCAAGCACTACGCGCACCACCATGCTAGTAGTTCATCGTTCTACCAACTGCGCCACCGAGTGTGTGTGTGTGTGTGTGTGTGTGTGTGTGTGTGTAGGGAGGGGAAGGGGGAAGAGTGAAGGGGAAAAAGAAAGGAGGGGGAAGAGGATGAGGGAGAAGAAGGAAGGAGGAAGAAGGAGAGGAGAAAGAGGTGGGTAGAAAGGGGAAGTGAATCGAGATTTTTACATCGAATACCATCACTACTACTACTACTACTACTACTACCACTACTACTACTACTACTACTACTACTACTACTAATACTACTACTACTACTACTACTGCTGCTGCTGCTGCTGCTTCTGCTACGACTACTACTACTACTACTACTACTATCACTACTACTACTACTACTACTACTACTACCACCACTACTACTACTACTACTACTACTACTACTACTACTACCACTACTACTACTACTACTACTACTACTACTACTACTACTACTACTACTATAGTATCTCACCATGGCACGCGTTTTCCTCCACTTGGCTCGGCGGTTCTGGAACCACGTCTTCACCTGTGACGGGAACGGAAGGAAGTTAGTGATGTTATGGGATGCTGTTGTTGTCATTATCATGCGAATAATAATAAATAATAACAATAGTTATGTTATTGATGCTGTTATTATTGTTGTTATCATAAGAGTAATAATAGTAAAAATAGTTATATTATTGATGTCGTTTTATAATGATAATAATAACAACAATTGTAATAATAATTATTATGATTATAATGACAATGATAATAGCAGTGATAACCACAATAGTAATTATAATCACTATGATAATAGTAATAAATATTAAATAATTGTAATGGAAATTGTAATTGTATTAATAAATACAATGATGGTATGATAATATTAGTAAAATTATTATGATGATAATAATTGCAATAACGATAATGAAAGCGTTCGCATCTCAACCGATCACGGAAGTAGCGCTTGTAATGAGAATATCACACAACTGCGTACCTGTTTCTCGTCGAGGTGGATATTCCTGGCGAGGTCCTTCCGTCTCGAGGGCGTGATGTACTTGTGTTGGTCGAAGACTGCTTCTAGTTCCTTCGTTTGGTCGCCCGTGAACCGGATTTGACCGCCACGGCGTGGCAGACGACGGGGGCTTGGAAAGGCTGTCCAAATAATAATTAATAAAAATGATAATGATAATAATGATGATGATGATGATAGTTATATTGATAATAATATAGAAATAATCATAATGATGATATTAATAATTATAATGATACCACTGATAATGATAATAAAAACAATGATAATGAGACTTACAGTAGGAATAATAATGATATCAATAATAATAAGGATGGTATTAGTAATAATAGTGATAATAATAATTATGATGACAATACTGATAATGATAATAAAAAATAATAATAAGACTTACAGTAGGAGTAATAATATTGATATCAATACAGCAATATAATAATTCTAATAATAATTATTATGATAATTATAGTAACAGGAATTATAATAATGAAAATCATATTAGTTTTAATAATAGAAAACGTATATATTTTTCTCCTTAATCTAAACGCCATTGTCCTCAATGCTAAATTTCATTCCATTTCATTCAATTTCATTCAATTTCATTTATTCCTAATTAACCACGAGCGGGAGAGAAAATTCGCCTTAGGCGTTATCAGACTGGGCTATTTTTCGTCCGACTGCTGGAGCAGATTTTGAGTCAAATCATTTTTCTCCAGCATATCAAAAGACGTTTGATGTATTTTTCCTGAGAAAACAAAATTGTGTGCCATATTTATTTTACGGCGGAAAAAGTTCTGGTGGTGGGTACCATCGATTACTTGGAGATTGGAGGAAAATAGCCCAGTGTGACAAGCCCTTTAGTTCTCAGTATTACTGCCAGTTCTTCCTTAGTTAATCCCTCTTACGGGGTCATCGCCATCGTCTCAAATCTTTATACTCTTTCTAACTCGTTCTGACACACACACACACACACACACACACACACACACACACACACACACACACACACACACACACACACACACACTCATTACTCTTAGAATTCTGCCATCAATAGGCTCTCATAAGCATTATGATTATATGTCGTTTACATTCGATTTTGATTCCTACTCTCTTATAAATCTGCACAACGCAATATTTCACTCAGTTATTTCTTTCAATATTTATGATACACTCTACGCACCATTCTTTCATTGTTTTATCCAATTTTAATTCAACTCTTCTTTCACATGGTCTCACTGCTTTTCCATATTTCATCTTTGCTACAGTAGGTGCGTGCGTGATTGCGCATATGTATTTGCGTTTGAGTACTTCTGTACGATAGCATAATTGCCTACTATTGTTTTTTCTTACGTTCCAAAGCATGCACTGCGGTCGATATTAATTAGAGTATTTATCTCTCACTTATTTAAACAATAGGCGTCACCCTATGACGAAAGTAGTTTATCAGAATGTTTCAACTGAGTGTTGCCATTCGTAGTGTTTCAACCGCATGCTGCCATTTATCATCACTCAATTTCTATTCTCTTTAAGACAAGTTACCCCAGCTATTGTATTGAAAAACTTACAGAGTATATATTATAACGAATGAAATGTATTATGTTATGAATTTCTGAGGAAAGTTGTTTGTTTATAGACACTTCGATTTTAATTGATGCACACTCGAACGCACTAAGCGTCATGTCGACTCTCCGGACTGGCGGGAAGGCCGGAGGTAAGAATAGCTTCCGCTCGGTTATCGGAAGGATAAATTAATTGGTTATAGACAGACCCTGACCACTCCAGTGATTTATTCAACTTCCTATCGCTGCATAAACAACTACTTCCATTCTCTCGCTGTTATTCTAGGGTTATTGAAAGAGGCTCGGAGATGCGATGACATGAATATGACACATTTATTGTTTTGGGAACTTGTCCCGACGCGACCAGAATCTGTTTTCTAATTTGAATAAAATCGTCAGGCAAAATCACAGAATGTCTCTCATGGAATATGTAATTAGATTTTTTTTTACTTCATTATTTGCATGATTCAAGGCAATTTTCATGTTTGCTTATTAAATGCTCTTTCAGCTCAGTATTCACCCATCACTACAAAGAACACCATATTTCTTAGACAAATGCCGTTGATAGTTATAGAAAAATATTATCATTGTTATTATTATTGTTATTATTATTATATTATCATTGATATATTAGTATTATTCTTGTTCCTCTTATTTCGTATTCACTACCATTGTTGTATTCATTATAATTCCAGTAATAATAATGATAATAGTGATAATGACAGTAATTTTATAATTGCAATAGTAACAGTTATTACTATTATTTTTATTGTCACTATTACTATTATTATCACAATTATTATTAGTAGTATTACCATTATCATTATCATTATATTGAATTTGCTGTTGCTCTTAATTTTATCATTATTATTATTGTGTATACATTGTGACGAATGTGGGTAGGAGGTAAAGGGAATACGGGCTGAGGGAAATACTTTTATTCCTGACTAGGCGAAACTAGTCAGGATTAAAAGTATTTCCCTCAGCCCGTGTTCCCTTTACCTCCTATCTACATTATCATTATTATCATTATAATTAATATTAGTGTTATTAATATTATTATTATTATTATTATTATTACTACTACTACTACTACTACTACTACTACTACTACTACTACTACTACTACTACTACTACTACTACTACTACTACTACTACTACTACGCCGTAAACATGACGGGCACCCTCGATCATCACTGCCCACGCTTAGTAGTCGCTGACACTACCCGCCGCACTCCCCTCCCGTTATCCCAAGAATCGGGTATCACGGAGTTGAATGGAACAGCCTAACGGCAAACAGAATAATAGAATGAAACTGAAAGGGGAAATTGATGTTTTTATTTTTGCAAAGAGAAATAGAAAACATGATTCTTTGATCCCTGTTTTATGCTATGCATGCATGCATATATACATATATATATATATATATATATATATATATATATATATATATATATATATATATATATTGGTACGTCATTCTTTCAATATTTTCATGTTTGTTTATTTTTCATTTTTATCTAAATATGGTTGGCTTTTCCATTATATTCCACTGAGTGGAGAATTTTTTTATGTGTTTTTATTTTTGTCATTTGATTTCTAGCTGGGGACAAGTGTGGAAGTACAGCCTTGACTGCACATATTTTGAACCTTTGCTGGCGATGTGACGTCATCGTATTTCCAGGCGACTTCGATTCGTTAGAATGATTTCAAAAGCTCAGGGATGCCAATGTTTTTTTTTTCTGTTTTATTTTGTTTTGTTTTATCTTTTTTTTTCAGCAATGACGGTCATTATCTACTTTTTTGTGTCTTTTTGTTTTTTACTTAATTTTGTCGTATTTTTTCTTTGTTCTCTTTTTTCTTCTTTTCATAAGCATTCATTTTTTGATTTGTAACCCAGTTCTTAATACATAGTTGATTTGATGTAATTGTCTATTCCCGTCTAAAATAAATAAGTAGATAGATGAATAAATAAACAAATAATTGCAATAAGAAATGGAATGACTAAAATGGCCGACGGAGACTAGCACCGTGACATTTTGTATTCGCAAATTCATTATATAAAAGAAAATAATAACGAAAAGAAGGGCGCCATAAAAAAGAAAACGAGGAAAAAATGTAACTCCGAAGATGATAACGATAATAAGGTCGACTGGCTGAAAGAAAATATGACAATTAAAAAAAGAAAAAAAGAAAATGGCGACCAAAATCTTATGTTGACAGTCATGACAAAAAAGAAAAAAAAGAAGAAGAAAAAGGAAAAACCCAAATTGGAGAGGAGGAGGAGGAGGAGGAGGAGGGGTAGGGAGGGGTGGATGGAGGTGGCGTCGCTATCATAATATGTACCAAATGCGCTCCCGTCCTCACCGGAAATGATGATGGTTGCCTACTTGCCAGACTGATTGCTCGTTGGGACACAATTACCCTCACTCTATTTGCCCGTCTAAATTTCTGTCTACTCCCCCCCCCCCGCCCTGTCTATGCCTCTGTTTGCCTATGTCCATTTCTGTGTATTTTCTCTGTTGGTCTGTTTACACACTGGTTCCCGCTCTCCTGCCTAAACCTTGGAAAAGGGGGATAAGAATGCTGCTACAGAGTTCCCCTGCGTTGGGGGGGGGGTGAGGAATCCCCCACTCTTTTTATATTCCCCCTACAACTCGGATACTCCCCTTCTAGCTGAGGCTTACACACACACACACACACACACACACACACACACACACACACACACACACACACACACATCCGTATATATATATATATATATATATATATATATATATATATATATATATATATATATATATATATATTTTTTTTTTTTTTTTTTCTATGTTACGCACTAATGTGCGGTCGTCTGGATGCAGATTTCTGAGTAGAGTACTGAAGTCCATGGTGTTTTCCTCTAGACGTCTTTCGGCTCTAATTAGCCATCATCAGGAGGTGTTGTCTGGTTGAATTGTTGACAGAGAATGACGCGGTTTGATCGTATGGCGGTATATATCGGCGGAGAGCGGAGTGCCCAAACCCCTCGAACAAGTATGTTGGTACACGACAACATACTTGTTCGAGTGGTGACTGCAGTCGCCTAAATTCTCGGTACATTGGCGTCACCACTACAACACTGTCTAAGAGAATTTCAGCACATCTGCAGGACGGCGCCATAAGAAGACACTACTTGTACGAGCATGGACTAACACTTAAAGAGACACCATATGGAAGGCACCACCGCCATCATTGAAAGAAACAATGACACCAGAGGACTAAAGATGACAGAAGCGGTGCTAATTTACGACCAAAAACCCGCTATTAATATACAGCAGCAACCTGAAACGTCGTTACCAACGAGAAGACAGAGGATGCATCCCGCGCGCTGATTGGCGGGCGGACGTTTGGGCACTCCGCTCTCCGCCGATATATACCGCCATACGATCAAACCGCGTCATTTTCTGTCAACAATTCAACCAAACACCTCCTGAAGATGGCTAATTAGAGCCGAAAGACGTCTAGAGGAAAACACCATGGACTTCAGTACTCTACTCAGAAATCTGCATCCAGACGACCGCACATTAGTGCATAACATAGAAAAGATATTCTATAAACAGAATAATGCTATCTCAGCTGTTGACTTTAACAACGTATGCATTATTAACAGCCTACTTCCAATATATATATATATATATATATATATATATATATATATATACATATATATATATATATATGTACACATGTAAATATATATATGTATATATATTTATATATATATATGTATATATATATATATATATATATATATATATATATATATATATATATGGGTGTGTGTGGGTGTGATTCACCATGGTCTTTGGACCACGTGTTGGACTCGTGATCGACAGCTATTTCCCTTCCGAAAGAGAGCTCAGAGCTCGTGATCTTACTGCTGTGATCTTACACGCACACACACACACACACACACACACACACACACACACACACACACACACACACACACACAGCTCCCCGCCCACGAGAGTTGGAGTAACGACTCGCAGCGCAGCGATACTGAAATTATTTCAGCCCTGGGCGGGATTCGAACCCTGACCGCCGTAGTGGCAGCCGGGAACTCTACTACTGTGTGTGTGTGTGTGTGTGTGTGTGTGTGTGTGTGTGTGTGTGTGTGTGTGTGTGTGTGTGTGTGTGTGTGCGTGTGTGTGTGTGTGTACTCATAGGACAGTAGGTCAACAAACCTTCTATAAAATATTCTTAATGATTGTCTGCATTTGTTCGCCATAGCAGTAGAACCGTTCTTTTCAATTTATCTATCTATTTATTCGTCATTTCATTTATTTTGTTATACATTTATGATTTATTTAATAATGTATTTATAATGTAGTCATGATTTATCTATTTATCTCTCTCTCTCTCTCTCTCTCTCTCTCTATATATATATATATATATATATATATATATATATATGTGTATATATATATATATATATATATGTATATATATATATATATATATATATGTACGGTTTATTCTCTTATATATTCATATTGTACGATTATTTCTATATTTATTAGATATCTATGATTCATTTGATCATTATATATACGAGTATTTATCTAATTTTTACACATATATGCTTTATTCATTATCTTTTTTTATGAAATATTAATCATTGCAAGTAATGGCCGAGTGGTCCAGAGCGTTAGCGTCTAAAGGCGAGAAGCCAGAGGCGGGGGCGGTTCGAATCCTGAAAGTCATCGCGTGCCACCAGAGAAGGAGAAACTATTATAAGTCCTTTTGAAATCCCTGATGATAATGAAAATGATAATAGTAATGATAAAAATAATAACAATAATAATATGTAATTTTCGCAGGAAAATTATTTTTTCCCTGATACAAACCTGAGGTACTCCTTACCCAAGGATACTTTCGCGTAAGCCAAAGTTTCTACCGCTAACACTGTGTGTTGTTTGAAAAACACCTCACTCCGTGGGTCTGGTCAACCATTATCCTCAGTAAGGGGCCCTCCTGGGGCAAGGGGGACCCACCTTCCCCCACAAGCATAGCACGCTAAAAGCACCATTGTCTGAGCCAAGTATGAAATTAATCACGAGGTTTGACAGGCCAGGGAGAAGGAGCTATTAGAGGAGTGGCTGAGGAGGGCCATTAGAGGTAAGGAGTACCTCAGGTTTGTATCAGGGAAAAATTAATTTTCCTGCGAAAATTACATTTGTTCCGAAGAATACAAACTCTTCGGTACTCCTTACCCAAGGAGACTCGGACTTAGGAGGGAAGGAAGTAGTTATCTAGCCTGGGAAACCTCCGTGAGGAAAAAAATTTAGTGTGCTAAGACCTACGTTGACCAGACCCTTATACATTCCCCTAAACTGTGAAGGGCACCTAGTTCTGTTCCCAGGAGTGGAGACAGACAGGGTATACTCACTTTGTACCACTTGCAGGGCTTGAATTGATTCCCTTGGAATGCTTGAGAGCCCTCGGTGAGGTAAGGGAATGTAGGAGTATGAGAAGGACTTTGGATAGGTATCACCGTGGTTGCCGAACCAGAACCTAGATGAGGTTACAGGGTTGGCTGTGTGCCATTGGTAAGGGATATGTCATCTCAGGACTTCCTGGGCGGCCACTATGGGGCCCAGAGAGAAGGTCCCTAAGGATTCCCACATGACTTCTTTGAGGTTAAAGGAAGTGAACGTAGTCTGGGACTTCCATATACCTGCTTGAAGGACCTGGTTGACCGACAGATTCTTTCGGAAGGCTAGGGAGGTCCCTATTGCCCTGAGGTCATGAGCTTTTGCTCTAGGGCAATCCGAGGGGCTCATGGTGTAGGCCCTGCGGATGACTTCCTTGATCCAGTAAGAAATGGAAGTCTTCGTGACGGGCTTGGGCTTACCCCTGGTAGAGACGAACAATCTTGGCAAGTCTGGTCTAAGATGCTTAGTCCTCTTGAGGTAGGTCCGAATAGCACGTACCGGGCATAGTACCATTTATGCATGTTCGCCCCCTACAAAGTCGTCCAAGGAAAGAATACTAAAGGACCAGAATCTAGGGTCGGCTTTGGCCGGATCCTGGTTTTTGGCAATGAATTGGGGCAGAAAAGTGAAGGAGACCTCTTGCCATCCTTTCGAGTGGGCGACTCGATAAGAGATGGCATGTAACTCCCCGACCCTCTTGGAAGACGCAAGGGCCAAGAGAAAAACTGTCTTCAAGGTGAGGTCCTTCAAATGAGCATCTCGGAGGGGTTCGTAAGGGGGACCCCGCAGAGAGTTCAGGACTAATGCCACATCCCACGGAGGAAAAGTGATCTCCCTGCGGGGGGCATGATTTTCTGAAATGTCTAAAGAGCATGGAAATCTCTGGTGACAGGGCTAGATCCATGCCCTTCGGAAAAAACACCTGATTAAGAGCTGCCCTATAGCCCTGCACTGCCGAGAGGGAGATCTTCTTGGACTTCCGGAGGAAGTGGAAGAAGGAGGCAATCTGAGGAATGGTGGCTTGATCTGGGATTATTGCCCGGGAGTGGCACCATTCTGCAAAGGCATTCCATTTCCCTTGATAAAGGGTAGCTGAGGAAGAGCGAATAGGGGAGGACATGTCTTCCGCCACTTCTTTGGGGAAACCCTTCTCTAGGAGGATCCGGACCATAGTCTGAACGCGTGAAGCGCCAGAGCTGACGGGTTCTTGTGCCAGGCCCCGTTGACTGGTTGATGTAGAAGGTCGGGTCTTCCCTGAAGGGCCAGGGGCTCCTCCACTGCTAGCTCGAGGGCGTCTGGAAACCATGGGGCTTCCGGCCACCAGGAAGTGATCAAAGTCATCCGAAGGTTGGATGCGTTTCTTGCTCTCTGGAGCACCTTCTGGAGCAAGGGAAACGGTGGGAAAGCGTAGGTGTCGAGGTTATCTCAGTTTTGCAGAAGAGCATCCTCTCCTGCTGCCAGCGGATCCGGGAGAGGGCTGAAATATACTGGGAGCTGGTGATTCCATCTGGTGGCGAAAAGGTCTACCAGAGGGGAGCCCCATTTGTTGATGAGGAAGGTCGCCACTTCCGGATGGAGGGACCACTCCGTGCTGATTACCTGACTCCTTCTGCTGAGGTGGTCCGCCCAGACATTCTTCTTCCCTGGGATGTAGCGAGCTCTGAGTGCCACTTGGAGATTCTCGGCTAAATGGAGGATGTCCATAGTGAGATGGCATAGGTCCTGGGAGACTGTGCCACCCTGCTTGTTCAGGTAGGCTACTACCGAGGAATTGTCCGACATGATGCCCACGACTTTCCCCGAGATTTGATCCGAGAAGTGACGGAGAGCCAGCAGTACCGCTTTCAACTCTAGCCAGTTGATATGGGCTGTCCGCTCGACTGTGGACCAGGAACCGCTGACGTGATCGTCGTTGAGGTGGGCCCCCCAGCCCTCCTTGGAGGCGTCGGAGAAGAGGAGGACTTCGGGGGGGAGATGGGCCGAGGGGCATCCCCACGAGCAGGTTGCACGGATCCTTCCACCAGAGAAGAGAATCCTTGACTTCTCTGGTAAGGGTGATGTGTTGACGGGTTTTTCCCCTTAGCGGGGACCACTGGGACTTGAGGAGCCACTGTAGCGGTCGCATTCGTGGTCTGCTCCTGGGAATTAACCTCTCGACGGAGGCCATATGGCCCAGGAGGACTTGGCACTGTTTCGCCGTCAGGAACCCGGTCGATAGTGCTTGTACGACGAGAGAAGTGAGATTCTGGATTCTCTTCTCTACTGGGAAGGCCTTCATGAGGGAGGAGTCCAGAACCATACCCAGGTACGTGACTCTCTGTCGTGGAATGAAATCCGACTTCGTCTGGTTGACAATGGAGCCCAATTTGCGGATGAAGGCTAGGACCGTTCCCAGGTGGTCGTGGCATAGCTGGGCGGACTGTGCCAGGATCAGCCAATCGTCCAGGTAACGGAGTAGGCGAATTCCTCTGGAGTGGGACCACGCTGAGACGAGTTTGAACACTCTGGTGAAGACTTGGGGTGCTGTGGAGAGGCCGAAGCATAGGCAGGTGAACTGGAAGGTGGTGCCCTTGTGGACGAAGCGGAGGAATTTTCTGGATGAGGGGTGCACAGGTATTTGGAAATAGGCATCCTGGAGGTCCAGCGACACCATGAAGTCCCCTTCCCTGATAGACGCCCTTACGGCCTCTGGGGTGTCCATTCGGAACTTCGTCAGGGAAAGGAACTTGTTGAGAGGAGACAGATCGATGACTGGTCTCCACCCCCCTGTTGCCTTTGCTACGAGGAATAGCCTTGAGTAGAACCCCGGGTCCGGAGTCGAGACTTCCTCTAGAGCTCCTTTCTGAAGCAGAGCGGAGATTTCCTCCGCTAGGGCCCGCCCGCGAACTGAGTCCGGATGGTAGTTGCTGACTTGGATGGGATAGGGGGAGAGGCTGGGGATGGTGTGAAAAGGAAGGCGATAGCCTGCCTTGATGACCTGGATGGTCCAGTCCTCCGCCCCGGCCGCCTCCCATGCCCTCCAGCAGAGAGAGAGGCAACCTCCTATCCTGTGCGGGAGGGCAGGCGAGTTCCTAGAATTTTCTGCGGTGGGGTCCGGAGCCTCTCTGATGTTTGCGCCCCTGGTCTCTATTGGGAAAGGGGCGGGGCTTTCCTGTCTGGGCTTTCGACTTCGAATAGGGGGGTGGCCTGTCTTCCCTCTTAGGGAGATGAAAAGGCTGCCTCTGCGTCTGAGAGGACCGAGGGGTCGATTTGGGGTTGGTCCTTGGCCTCGAGCTAGGGACGGCTGTTCTCTCGATGGCTCTGTTGTGCATCAACTGGTTTGCTCTATTGATTGCCGAGTCCACCATTTCCAGGGGAATCAGCGTGTGGGTGAGAAAGGGGGCCCTCTTCAAAGGAGCATAAATCTCTCTGAGGAGGGGGTCACTGGGGCCCCCGAGGATGGTGTCCCTCCTGCGGGACTCGATGTTGGCCCAGGATGTTGAGAGACAGGAAGCCTGATGCTTCAGGGCTCTGCTCGCGCTTTCCAATAGAGCCTGGAGGTCGCATTCATCCTGGGGTTGTAGTTCGGGTAAGAACTCCCTTACCGAGGCAAGGAGGCGTTCTAGCCAGGAGTTCACCGCCAGGGACAGAGCCAGTGATTGAATGTGGTTGCTGACTTCCCTGCCGGAGAGGAGGACGCTTCTTCTGCGGAGCGATTCCGCGTCCGCCTTAACCAGCTCTGGTAACCTCGCCGGGATCGAGGCTGCTCTAAGGGTTGTTCCCGATGGGGTGTAGAAGCGCCTCTGGTGTTCCACTGGAACCGGAAGCCAAGGTGCCTTCTCAGTTGTCCGTTTTGCGAGAGCGTCGGAGGGTTGGGTCATGGCTCTCGCTGTCTGCGTACTCCATGGAAGGTGGATTGGAGGAGGCTGCGCTTTCTGAGAGTTGCCCGTCATGAAGATCTCGGACTCGAATGTGGCTTCCTCTTCTTTCGGGGGGCCCAGTCGATTCGCCCTCCGAACTCTCGCGAGGATGTCTGACAAGGAAGGTTTGACCACCATCGGGGATTCCGAATGGGCATCGGGAGGGGAAAGGGAGCGTGTCCCCCGCCCCCTACGGCGCTGTGGACATCGTCGTCGTAGGAGGGGTCTGCACGGTCAGAGAGGAACCTCGCGCTTCCCTTATCGTCACTGATGGGTTCAGGGGGGTTCTGATCAAGTGGAAGATGGTCGAGGGGGGCCCTTAGGGGTGGTGACTCCTGACGAGCTTCCGGGTGGTGCATGAACTGAGCTTGAGAAGTGCGGAAAAATTCCCGTTGTTCCTCCATCTGTTCCTTCAGTGTAGTAACGAGTGAACAGAGAGTGGGGAGGAGGTCCTGGGAATGCCCGCTTGGCCAGTCCCGCTTGGGTGCGGATGTTCCGGGAGACTCAAAGGGGAGACTGCCACCTCTGGACGAGGAGGAGTTACCCGCGACTAACGCGCGCGTGGAAACACCACGGCCCTCCTGCCCACCGGGCATAGAAAGGGTTCCGTTGATGACCCGGCTCGTCTTACGATGGGTTGAAGGTGGACTGCGGGACACCCGATTAGAAGAAGAGGCCGAAGCTCTCTTTGTCTCCGAAGTCGGGTCCTTTGTCCGTGTAGGGTTTCAAGATCTAAGAATATAAGGTCTAACCACTTCCGACCGAATTTCGAGGGAGTTGGCGCAGCGGGCCCGTGAACGTCACCTGGTTGTTCAAAGTGGGGTTAGCGGGTCCTATAGCTGTCAGTTGAAGCTGGTCCGTCGTTCGAAAATGACGTCGCCTTCGCTCGCACAGCTCCACGCAATTAGTTATATTCTGACAAATATTATATAAAATATATATATATAAATATATATAAAATATTATAGTTCCTGTCTATATATATATATGAATATATAATATATATGATATATAATATATATATATATATATATATATATATATATATATATAATATAAAATATTATAGTTCCTGTCTTCCTTGGCGTTTCACAGTTTTCTTCAGTGTATCACAAAGAGAAAATGGACTCAGCCAAAT
>NC_134806.1:1345000-1355000 GCF_046742065.1 Oratosquilla oratoria | reverse complement strand
TCCCAAATGTCTATTCCTCATTACACTTTTTAATCCACCAAGGCATTTACTCGCTTCTCTCAATCTACATTCTACCTCCACTTTCACTCCACCTTTCCCTGCCACATTTGCACCCACGTATCTAAAACTATCCACTTCCTCCAGTCGCTCTCCCTTAATGCTCACTTCCAGTCTACTGCCACTTTCACCCCTTGTACATCTCATTTTATCCACATTTATCTTTAGCTTACTTCTATCACATACTCTCCCAAACTCTGCCACCAGCTTCCTCAATCCCTCCTCCGATCCTACCACAAGCGCAGTGTCGTCCGCAAACAACAGCTGACTCACCTCCCACTTTTCTCCATTTTCTTTAACCATCTCCAATCCCCTGCCCACTACCCTTGCATTTACCTCTCGGACCACCCCATCCATGTATAAGTTGAACAGCCAGGGCGACATAACGCATGCTTGACGAAGTCCCACCTTTACCTCGAACCACTCACTCTCTCCATTTCCAATCCTGACACAAGCTCTACTATTCTCATAAAAACTCTTGACAGCTCCCAGAAGCTTTCCTCCTATCCCGTATATCTGCATAACCTCCCACAATGCCTTCCTGTCTACCCTATCATAAGCCTTTTCCAGATCCATAAAAGCCCAAAACACATCCTTCCCCTTTCCTATAGCTTTCTCACATATCTGTCTTACCACAAAGATCTGATCTACACAACCTCTACCTGTCCTAAATCCACACTGTTCCTCACCAATTACTCCTTCTGTTCCTCTCCTAATCCTCTCAATCAAGATCCTCCCATAAGCCTTCCCAACTACACTCAACAAGCTAATCCCTCTGAAACTACTACATTCACACTTGTCCCCTTTTCCCTTGTAAAGAGGAACTATACAGGCACTCCTCCAGTCCTCCAGCACTCTACCCTCTCTCCAACAAACATTAAATAACCTCACCAACCAGTCCACCATCACTGTACCTCCCTTTTTCAGACATTCCGCATGGCATCCATCCAGACCAGGTGCCTTACCTGCTTTCATCATCTTAACAACTGCCTCCACCTCATCCTTCCTTATTTCTCCTCCATTCTCCTCATTCATCACTCTCATTTTCTTCGCATTTCCCACTGCAGCAATCTTTCCTTCCCTATCCTCCTTCACATTTAGCAACTCTCTAAAATATTCTGCCCATCTTCCCCTTTCTGCCTTCTCTTCCATTATCATCTCTCCATCTGCACCTTTTACCTTTTCTTCTCTACTTGATTCGCCTCCTCTTCCTCTCTTAATTTCTTTCCAAAACATCTTTTTATTACTTTCAAAATTTTCTGTCATACTCTTACCCCATTTCACATCTGCTCTCCTCTTTGCAACCTTTACCTTTTGCTTTACTTCTCTTTTATTTTCTTTGTACCTCTCATATGACTCCCTCGTCCTATTTTGTAACCAATCTGTGAATGCTCGCTTCTTCTCTTCTACAACCTTCTTTGTTTCCTCATCCCACCATTCACTACCCTTTCTTCTATTTCCCCCTGTCCTTCTTGTTCCACACACCATCCTTGCACACTTTATGACTCCCTCCTTGAACCATCCCCATTCCTCCTCCACACCCAGCTCTACTCTACCCTTTACTCCCTCCCACTCCTCCTTCAGCTTCTTTCCGTACTCCTTCTCCTTTTCCTTCTCATTCAAAGAGTTCACTCTAAGAACCCCCCTACCTTTTGTCCCTTTCCTCTTCCTCCATCTATCCTCCACTTTCAACTTACCTTCCACCAAAAAATGATCTGATATTCCCCCACCCTCTCCCCTTAGCACATGTACATCCTTATTTTATAAATAAATAATTATATAGCTACGTAAAAAATAAATGTATAAAATAGATAAGCAAATAAAGAATTTCATAAATGAATAAGTGTATGTATATATGTAATATGTATGCATGTATATTCGTATATACATATAATTCTATACTTATATTCCTTCAATTATATGTCTGCATTATCAATATTATTTCTACATATTAATTTGGTCATGTACATTTGGCTTCATTTATAAGTGGTATATCTGTGATAAGCTTGTTATTTATATAAAACATTTACGATGCTCGTAAGTTTCCGAGGTCGTAAATATTCGTTAAGGTCGTAAGTCTACCACCCGTAGATACGAGCCTCTTGCAGCTCCCTCTGAGACGTCCACTGTTGTGATATTTAGAAGTGGAGGTGACTGTACAATAGACTTTCGCTGGTTATTCTTAGTCTCGTTTTTCTATCCTGTTCTAATTGATCTTGCACAATAACAATAATGATAATAATAGTAATAATGATAATAATAATAATAAAAATAATAATGACAATAATAATAATAATAATAATAATAATGATAATAATAATAATAATAATAATAATAATAATAATAATAATAATAATAATAATAATAATAATAATAATAACGATAAAAATAATAATAATGATAATAATAATAACAATAGTAATAATAATAATAACATTCATTTGACTAGCTTTTTATATTTTCTTGTATTTATGTATTTTTTGTATATATTTGTATTTGTTTATCTGTTTATCTATTCATTCATGTATCTATTTAATTACGTATCTGTTTATCTCTTTATTTGTGTATTATTTATTTATCTATTTATCTATTAATTCACTTTTTCGTTTATCTAATTTATCTAATTCTATTGTGATTCATTTCACCGTTACGATTAGTCCATGACAGAATCTACCATTTTGTCCGAGACGACATAAAAAGACATAAAATTCTTATTAATTCTTCTCATTGTCATTACAAAGCCATTATTCCTTTTTAGAAAGCTGGAGTGTAATTCGTCCTCTGTATAGACGGAGGACCTGATAATCCTCTCTCATAAGTTCTTGGTAAGCGGGAACACGATCCAGACCTATGTAAACGATAGCTTTTGTTTGCCACGGAGGATCGAAAACGATACTTTTGTCTCGTATAAGGGATTTGAGCGATAGCTTTTGTTTACATAAGTAAGGGAGGCAATGCCCGTTGCCTCTATGTCCTTCTCAAGGCTTAAGGCTTTGGTGAAGACAATAACAATAAAAGGAGGTAGACAATGAGATGATGTTTTTGTTATTTGTTCCGAAGCAGCTTTTATATATACGTGAGCTTAGTAGGTAGTGATGCTAACACAATTGCATCTGTCGTGTATCCCTGAACCCTCAAATTAATAAAATCACCCGTCGTTAGCCAGAATAAATGTATTAAATTTGTGGCGTTTTGTCCCATATTTGGGTTTGTCGCCACAAACCCAATAATGCGACATTACATCACAACCCAAAGCCGAAAGTTCTCCCAAGCATGCGATAATTCGGCATTACCCGAGTTACTCGGTAACATCACCCAATTACCCGGTAACCTCACCCAGTTACTCGGTAACATCACCCAATTACCCGGTAACATCACCCAATTACCCGGTAACCTCACCCAATTACCCGGTAACCTCACCCAATTACCCGGTAACATCACCCAATTACCCGGTAACCTCACCCAATTACCCGGTAATCTCCTCCAGTTACACGGTAACCTCACCTAATTACCCGGTAATCTCCTCCAGTTTCCCGGTAACCTCACCTAATGAAGAGTATGAACACAAAGATATAATTCACAAAACCAAAATGTAGTTGCACATTTGTAAAGTGTTTAAATACAACCCACTGTAAAAGAAACAGATGATACGTATATTTCGACCACAACTGTGATCCTCTTCAGCAAATAAGTACAAAAGTTAGATGACATGAATATATACAACATATTTTTGTACCATTCTTGTTGTATATACAAATGTCATCTTACATCTTTACTTATCTGCTGAAGAGGATCACAGTTGTGGTCGAAATATGCAGATCTTCTGTTTATTTAGCACTGAAAGATCGAAAGAGAGCAAGTTGGGTGAGAGAGCAGACTAGAGTGAAATATATTGTAGAGGCAGTAAAAGAGAGGAAGTGGAATTGGGCTGGTGAGTTAGTGCGAACGACTGATGAGCGATGGAGCAAGTGTGTTACTGAGTGGACGCCGCGAGATGGGAGGCGTGGAAGAGGGAGACCAGACAGAAGGTGGAGAGACGAGATCGAGAAGGTTGCAGGAGTGGCGTGGCAGAGGATGGCACGGTCGTGTGATTCATGGAATGCTATGGAGGCCTTTGTTCAGCAGTGGACTCAGGATGGTTGATTATATATATATATATATATATATATATATATATATATATATATATATATATATATATATATATATATATATATATATATATATATATATATATATATATATCGTGTATGATGTCTCCTACACTCGCACAGAATTTTTTATCTTTTATTTTTGTCCCTCTTACTTCTTCCATCTTTTATAATAACATTCCATAAATATCTAAAAAAAAAAAAAAACCTATATCATTCATTTTCTTGTCTTCATGTTTAATTTTTGTTATGCCTCTCCACTGATTCTTGGTTTTCTTAGCGTTTACCTTATAAAGAAGAGTGTGAGGAGCCCACGCCAGGAGGCGCTGAGTAACTGCTGCCTAAGCCGTCACCTTTACTCTATGTATGCGCTTTGGGGACTGTTGGAGCTGGTAACAAAATTCCTATTGGGAATCTGAGAGGAGTGCGGGATTCGAACCCACAATTAATCGAATGCGAGAACACTTAGTAGACTTCCAATGGCGCTACTAACTTTAGCTAGTAAAACATTATGACCGTCTTCTGGTATGTCATTCCCATTGTCCCTTGTCTTTGATCCACTCAGGCATGTCATCTGCATAAGACATTATCCTCTTCTTATATTCTTCCTCTGTCTTTCTTGAGGTCATTCTTGAGGCCATGAATAGTATCGGGGACAATACACTTCCTTGCTGGTCACACTCCTTCACTTAAGACCATTTTTCTGAACCTGTCTTTGTTCTGACACTGCATAAGTAGGAGGGGAGGGAGGGAGGAGGTGTGAGGAGATCAAACAATGCTTTTTTTTTCTCCTAGTACTCCATAATCTTCGTCCATACGTCTTTACAAATTCCTCATCTCCCTATGTGGGTATAGAGTCAAACGATTAAAAAAAAAAAAAAAAAAAAAAAAAAAAAAAAATGTGCGCAAATTTTGGTTATATTTTCACCCCACCATCCTCAGCCCAAACATCAGATCCATATATATACACACGGTAATGGGAAGATGGGTAAAGAATTTAAGGGATTTGTTGAACATAAAAGATAGGGAATGCTTACGGCAGTGAAAGATGACAAGGAAATGAAAAGGACAGTGAAGGGAGATGATGATGATGATAGAGGTATAAAGAAAAATGAAAGTTGGTAAGGCACTGAAGTTAATTAGTAATCCCGTGGAGTCGCTAAAGAAGGGAGGAACAGTTATAGTGGAATGCTTATTGAGATTGTTTAATATATTCGCAAAGGAGGGAAGTGTGCCGATGGACTAGAGGAATGCGCGTATAGTTCCACTACAAAAGATTGGAGACAAATATGAATGTATGAGCATTAGAGGTATCAATCTGCTAAGTGTTGTTGGTAAAGTGTATGCAAGGGGGTATTAATTAATTAAGAGGATTAGGAGGGGAAACAGAGGGACTAAGTAAAGAAGATCATTTATGGGTTTAAGAAAGAGGGCGGGTAGATAGAATTGTCATAGTAAGACAGATATGCGAGAATTTTGCGGCAAAAGATAAGAATGTATCTTGAAATTTTTATGGATTTTGAGAAGAGATATGACAAGATTCACAGGAAATTGTGCCCATTTGATTATTTGTCTAGCTGGAGGCATTGGGAGTTTTGTGGAACTTGAGATGTCGGATGACAGATTGCAGTCGCTCCCAATCCGGGATATTAGTTCATTTTTGGTTACAGCTCTTCTAGATGCTCTGACTGCACATTGGTAATGTGCGGGACTCGTGATCTGTGGAGCCCCGAATTGAAGCTTCGTAGCGGCCAGATTTGATTAATATATATATATATATATATATATAATATATATATATATATATATATATTTATATATATATATATACTAAGTGGCATTTTTCTTATATTCCGGCTGTCACCAAGTGATTTTAATAATGTCCTTGGCACCCACTTGTTGGCTTATTCGTCGAGGGAGGGAGAAAGACAGAGAGAATTTAGAGTTTATGCAAATATTCAAATTTTCAATGAGAAGGAATATCGGAATCAAGTATATTTTCTCAATAAATTCTAATTATGAAAAATACCTCTAGCAGCCAAGACATGGATTTAGAAAAATATAGAAATAAGTTTGCTAATTGTGTGCATAGTGACTGGATTTAATTTTTCTACAAAAAAAATATGGAATGTTTTAAGAATCCGTTGGATAAACAAACCGTTATTACGTCATGTCGGTCTTCTTTTGTTTTAAACTTGAATGTGTATTTATAATTTTTTGTTATCTTGTTTTCATTTGATTTTGTTTCGTTATATCTTATTTTGTTTTATTTTATTTTATTGACATACCTGTTTGATTATTCGTTATTTATTCCATTTTTAGTTTAATTTATCTTTATTAATTTATTTTTACTGCATCTCACCTCGGCATGGACCGATTTATTTATTTATTTATTTATCTATTTACTTATTTATCTATTTGTATATTTTTCTTTTAATAAGAATCTAGTACTATCGACAATGTGGCTCTCTTTATATATTTTCTTCTAGCAAGCGCCAGAGGATTTTATTAATTAATATTTTATCTCTATCGACCAATACCTTTTTAGTAATACCATCTACCCTCTCCCCCTTCTCCCCTAACCAATCCAAACGAATAAAATCATCTGGCGTCAGTCTTAAGGAAATACGTAAAGATATATATATATATATATATATATATATATATATGTATATATATATATATATATATATATATATATATATATATATATATATATATGTTTAAAATAGTTTACACCCTATCGTACCGGGGTGATCCTTTTCTTTGTATTTTCGCTTTTTCGCTGCCGTCAGGTGATTTTATTAACATCCGTGGCTAATACCCTCCCCCCTCGGTAATCAACTTCGGGGGGAGAGTTAGATAAGTATAATGTCTTTGGTTTTATTAGATTAGTTTAAGACTTAGTAACTACTTGCAAATATTGGCTAGTGATTTTCAAAATATCGCGATGTGGATCGAATTTTGCGGAATATCTATTTAGCAATGGCGATATTATAGTAAAAAATTGCGATACCATAGTCAGAGTTGTTTATGTAATGGGAAAAAATGCCGATATTATAGCTAGATATGGCGATATTATAGCCAAAAATTACTATATTATAGCCAAAAAAAGGGTAACATTATAGCAAAAAATGGCGATATTATAAAAAAAAAATTAATATTATAGCCAGAAATGGCAATATTTTCGTCTTAATTTCTTTCCAAAAGGTTATAACCAAAAATGACAGTATTATAGTCAGAGATGGCGATATTATAGCCGAAAATGGTGACGTTGTAGCCAAAATGGCAATACTTTCGTCTTAATTCTCCGCCAAAAGGGCATAGCCAAAAATGACAATATCTTAGCAAGGGATGGCGATATTACAACCAAAAATGATGACATTATAACCAAAAATGGCGATATTATTAAAAAAAAAAGGCAACATTATAGCCAAAAAATGGCGATATTTTCGCCTTAATTTCCCGCCAAAAGATGAGGTGTAGGAGGGTTCTAGAATGTTCTACTAACCTGAATAGTCGAAGAGAGGATAGTAAGAGAATGGTAGAGGCGTTGCCACTCTGCATTGCGCTTCCAAGAACTGTTGAAAGATCAGTTGTCTGTAGAAGTGGGAACTCGCTACACCTGCTCCCAGGACACCTGGAGGCATCACACCTGCGCCTGGGACAGGTATCCCTCTTACACCTGCTTCTACACCGGTTACACCTACAGGAACTCCCCCTGCATTCATAACACCTGCGCCTGTGGAAGGTATCCCGGTTACACCTGTTGTAATACCCCCTCCGCTCATAACACATGTGGTGTTCAGGCCTGTGACACCTGTACTTGAGGTCCTTTGGGCGCCAATGACACCTGTGCTCATGGCGCCTGGTGCCAGCAGTGCCGCATCTGTTGTTCGGGGGATCAGATCGTCTATGGACGGTGGCCGTCCTCTGAGAGGTCCTCCTGAGTTCACTTGGGTCACAGGAATCGAAGTCACCATCCCGCAGTTCGGGGTACTTCGAAAGGTCGTCGGACTTCGGAAGCTCTCGTCTATCGAAGAAGGAGGCCCCAGCGAGGTGTAGTTCGACTGGCACAGACGCGCCTTCGGGTCCTCGAGGTCCTCGGAGGCCGAGTCCAAGGGACTAGGTTCTGTCGATCTCGCGGTAACAGCTCGACGTGGCACTGGTCGAGCGATCGACAGCCCCGCCGAAGAGAACTTCCTTTCTTCGTCAGATCCGGAGACGACGACCTCGACTTCTTCGGCGTTCTTCGGCGAGTTCGTGGAGTCTCCGGCTTCTCCTGAAGAACGGGAGACAGTGGTCTTGGGCCTCTCAGAGTCTTCTGGGAATTGGTGTGGGTGTCGTATCTCGGGGAGGGTGCCCTGGGGCGATCCCGCAGGGTAAAACGTCTTGGGGGTACTGGCCGCTGAGTAGAAGGACATCGGGTTCAGACCGGATGGGAAAGAGGAGGGGGTCGTGTGTATCCTCTGTGGGTTGTGGGGAATTGAGGGTTGAAGGGTCCTCGAGGTTGGGATGGACAAAATCCGATCGATGGAGAAGGAAGTCGCCATTTTGTTTCGCGGAGTGAGACTGAAGACTTCTCGAATTTTGTTGTTCTTTGACTTCGATGTCTTTCGTTCTTCGAACTCTGGACCGAAAGGGTCTTGCACCTCGACGGCCGACGAAGTCTTGAGATCCGGGCGAAAGAGGTTTCTCACTCAAGAGGCCCGGTTCACTTAACTGGGTGTCCTTAGGGCTTAGTTAACTTTAACTTTGAAAGCTAACACCAGTCGATTTTATTCAGTCGAAGAAAGGTATCCCATCGCTGAAAGGGGGAAGTCAACGGTAACCCATTCTTTTTATATTCATTTATTCATTCATTTATTTACTTATTTTCGGGGACGGGAGGACCCAAGACTCTTCGTCTTGCGCCTTCTTGGAAAATAAATAAATAGATAAAATTAATGATAGTAGGTAATAGTTACAATAAATGAATATATAAATGAATAAAAAGATTGGGGACCTCCAGAGACTGAGACAGAAACTCCGAAAGCTTTCGTTTGTCGCTAATTCTTCGAGTGGTAACGAGAGTACGAAATAGGAACGAAGTCAAAACACGAACTGAAGAATCTATTCTTCGTCTTGGATCTTCTTGAAAAAAAGAGAGACCCTGAGACCCTCTATGACCAAAAGTTTCTAGTTTCCAGTTTTTTCGCAACAATAATTACAGTCCTGAAAGAAGCGCGGGATTGTTTACGAGAATAGAAGCGCTGGTAAACTACAGCGAAGAAATGAGTCAGAGCACGGACCTAACATCCTCTTGAAGAAGAAGCTTTGACAACTTCTAGAGGCCACGAAGATCCTGAAAGATTCTTGTCACTAATTGAAAACGCTATCGAACTACTCTTCTTCGGCTTGCATCTTCTTTAAGAAAAATCGTCGACGAACTCCAGAGGCCAAAAATTCGAGACTTAAAAATCGAAAACTTTGTCATTAATTACTCGTGCCTCTTCGATCTGTCTCTTCTTGAAGATAAAAACTTAGACGAGCTCCAGAAGTCAAAACTCCGAGACTCAAAAATATCGAAGACTATTTGTCATCAACGCTCGTGGCACTTCTACGTGCCTCTTCTTGAAGAAAAAACTTTGGGTACCTTCCAGAGGCCAAGACCCCGAGTCTCAAAAAATCGAAAACTTTTTGTCATCAACACTCGTGCCACTTGGACCTGTCTTTTCTTGAAGAAAAACACTTCGGGAAATTTCCAAAAATAAAAAAAAACTTGTCATCAACACTTATGTCTCTTCGACCTG
>NC_134806.1:1332500-1335000 GCF_046742065.1 Oratosquilla oratoria | reverse complement strand
GAGAGAGAGAGAGATAGAGAGAGAGAGAGAATGCTCTCTTTAGGTCGACCTGGCCTTCAGGTTGTGATTGTTGTGTAAATTGGTTGTAACAGAGTTGTGATGACGTTTGTTGTGTAAGTTGGACGAAATTGGTATGTGACGTTTCTGACGTAAAAAGGCTCAGTGTGATACTACTTGTCACCTGGTGAGAGATAGACAGATGGATGGATGGATTGACAGGGGCAGGTGGATGGATAGAAAGACAGACAGAGATAGACAGACAGACAGACAGACAGACAGACAGACAGGTATTTTTTCTGTTAAAAAGACAGATGCCTGTTTGTAACGTGTGTGTAGACAGACGGACAGAAATTGACAGGTAACTTCAATTTAAAAAAAAACAGACAAATAGTTGTTTGTGTATACAGACTGACAGGTGACTGTCCATTTTACAAACCAGCTCCCTGTCTGTTTTCCCGTCTGTCTATTTTCCTATCTGTCTGTCTGTCTGTCTGTAACATTAATAAAAATGAAAAAACGACAGAAAAAAAACAGAACTTAAACAAGGTATTTATCACGGAGACAAAAATAAACAAATAAACAATAATAGAATAAAAAGAAAAAAGAAAACGGGGGAGGGGTGCCTTGATCAAGGTGGACCACGCCCACTTGGACGCCCACGCCCTACCGTGGGCGTGGCCGATAGCCGGGTCTTCGTCGTCCTGATATCGTGACATCATTACCTCCTACCCATCCTCACTCCCTCCCACCCTCCCACCCTCCCACCCTCCCTCCCTCCCTCCCACCCTCCCACCCTCCCTCCCTCCCTCTCTCCCTCCCTTCTTCTCTCTTCCCCTACCTCCCTCTCTCTTTCCTTTCTCCCTCTCTCTTCCTTTCCTCCTCATATTCCTCTCTTTCTCCTTCTCTCTTTCTCCTTCCTTCCCTCTTTCCCTTCCTTCCCTTCTTCTCTCTTCCCTTCCCTCCCTCCTTCTTCCCTTTCTCTCTCCCTCTCTCTCTTCTCTCCCTCCCTCTTCCCTCTCTCTCTCTCTCTATCTCTTCCCTCCCTCCCTCTTCCCCTCCCTACCTTTCTCCATCCCTCCCTTCTTCCCTTCCCTCCTTCTGGTCTCCCTCCCTCCCCCCCTATTCCTCCCCCTCTTCCCTCCCTCTTTCCCTGTTTTCCTTCCTCCTCCTCTCCCTCATTTCCTCTCTCCCCATTGTCTTCTTCCCTACATTCTCCTCCTCTTCCTCCTGCTCCTCCTCCTCCTCTCCCTCCCTCTCTCCTCATTACCTTTTCCCCTTCCTTCTCCTCCTCCTCCTCTTCTCCCTCCCTCTCTCCTCATTAGTCATTACCTTCTCCCCTTCCTTCTCCTCCTCCTCCTCCTCTCCCTCATTCCCTCTCTCCTCATTATCTTCTTCACTTCCTTCTCCTCTTCCTCTTCCCCTCCTCCTCATCCCCTCCTCCTCCTCCTTCTCCTCCTCCCATGACCTCCACTCACCTCGATTTATGCTTCATCATTCTCTTCCTCCTCATATTCTATCTCATCCCTCCTCCTCCTCCTCCTCCTCCTCTTCTTCTTCTTCTTCTTCTTCTTCTTCTCCAGTTCCCTCTTCTCCTTTTGTTCTCATCTCTTAATACGCTTTTCCTACTTTTCCTCTTCCTCTTCTTCATCTTCCTCCTCCTCCTCTTCTTCCTCCTCCTGAGCAACACCCTTCTCTTGTAATTTCCTTCTCCTCTCCTCCTCCTCCTCCTCCTCCTCCTCCTCCTCCTCCTCCTCCTCCTCCTCCTCCTCCTTTTCTTCTTCTCCTCGTTATCTTTTTCATCATCATCACCTTCGTCCCTCCATCTTCCTCCTCCTCCTCCGCTCCACCTCCTCCTTCGTCCCCATCCCTTCCCTCTCCCCGTACTCTTCCTCCTCTTTCTCCTCTACCTTGTCCTCCTCCTCTTCCTCCTCTTTGTCCTCCTATTCCTCTTTATCTCCTCATTATCTTCCTCCTCCTCTTCCTCCTCTTTCTCCTCCACCTTGTCCTCCTCCTCTTTGTCCTCCTATTCCTCGTTATCTCCTCATTATCTCCCTCCTCCCCCTTATCCTCCTCTTCCTCCTCCTCTTCTTCCTCATTCCCCTCCCCCTTCCCTCCCCCCCCTTCTTCCCTCTTCTACGGTAATACGTTATGGGGATTAATCAAACTAAGCTTTGTTTTAACTGTTTCATGCAACTTGATTAGCGGGAAGTTCAAGTTCAACGTACCCATGATTGGGATGTATCACGTCGGATCACGTGCTACACTTGTGATCGACATTTATTGAACTCAGGATGAGAGCTCGGAGGTTATATTTGGCCCGATATGTGGGTAGTGCTGTGACAGTAAACACATACACGTACACACACGCGCGCGTGCGCGCACACACACACACACACACATACACACACACACACACACACACACACACACATACACACACACACACACACACACACGAGCGACACACACACAATCACACACACACACACACACACACACA
>NC_134806.1:1320000-1327500 GCF_046742065.1 Oratosquilla oratoria | reverse complement strand
TTTCTCTCTCTCTCTCTCTCTCTCCATCTATCTGTCTATCTATCTATCTATCTCTCTTTCTCTCTCTCTCTCTATCTATCTATCTATCTATCTATCCATCTACCTACCTACGTATCTATCTCCCTCTCTCCCTCTCTCTATCTCTATCTATCTATCTAACTGTCTGTCTATCTGTCTACCTACCTACGTATCTATCTCCCTCTCTCTCTCTCTCTCTCTCTCTCTCTCTCTCTCTCTCTCTCTCTCTCTCTCTTTCTCTCTCTCTCTCTCTCTCTCTCTCTCTCTATCTATCTATCTATCTATCTATCTATCTACCTACGTATCTATCTCCCTCTCTCCCTTTCTCTCTCTCTCTCTCTCTCTCTCTCTCTCTCTCTCTCTCTCTCTCTCTCTCTCTCTCTCTCTCTCTCTCTCTCTCTCTCTCTCTCTCTCCTGCCACCTCCACCCACCCCACCCACCTTCGTCTTCTTTGTTTGAACCGAATAAAATCGCCTGGCGGTGGCTAACATAAACACCAGAACATAAGAATGAAGGAGACTGCAAGAGACCCTAAGGCCTACACTAGGCAGTTCCATGTCCATCACCACCCATCATCCCGATCCATAAAGTTATCCAACTTTCTCTTAAAACGATAGTTTCAGCGCTCAGTTCATAGTTACTAAGTTTATTCCACTCGTTAACTACCCTGTGGGTAAACCACTTCTTGCCTATTTCCTTCTTAAACCTAAATTTGCCCAATGTAATCCCATTACTGCGAGTCCTGTTGGACCTCCCCCTCCCACTCCCCTCCCACTCCCACTCCCACTCCCCTCCCACCCCCCTCTCCCTCCCACTCTCACCTCCCTTCCCTCTCCCCCTTTTTCCCCCTTCCTTCCCATCCTTCTTCTCCCTCCCCTCCCCTCTCCTCCCTCTCTCCCTTTCCTTCCCCCTTCCACTCCCCCCCTACTCCTTTCTCTCCCTCCTTCCCTCTCCTCCCCTCTCCTCTCTCCAGTCCCTTCCTTCCCTCCCTGTTGTTTTTGTAGATCTTCTCAAAGAAACCTTTTCCTCTCTCTCTCTCTCTCTCTCTCTCTCTCTCTCTCTCTCTCTCTCTCTCTCTCTCTCTCTCTCTCTCTCTCTCGTCTTCCTTAGAATCTCCGTGCAATACATAGACCCCTCCTCCTCTTCCCTCCACTCCTCCTCTTCCTCTTCCTCCCTCTCCTCCTCCTCCCTCCACTCCACCCCCTTCCTCCTCCTCCTCCTCTTCCCTTTCCACCTTTTTGTCTTACCCCCGCCCCTCCCTCCTCCTCCTCCTCCTCTTCCCTCACCTGACCTCTGACAGTCAGCATTGGAGTTCAGTGCGGCTTCCGGCCATTTCTCTCCTCCTCCTCCTCCTCTTCCTCCTCCTCCTCCTCCTCCTCCTCCTCCTCCTTCTTATCTTTTCTCTTCTCTTTCTCTTCCTCCTCCTCCTCCTTTCCCTCCTTCTTCTCTCCTTTCTTCGCTTTCTCTTCCTCCTCTTCCTCCTCCTCCTTTCCACACTTCTTTTCTTCTTTCTTCTCTTTCTCTTCCTCCTCCTCTTCGTCCGCCTCCATCTCCTCCTTCTCCTCTCTCTCCTCTTTCTTCTCCTCCATTTCCTCCTCCTCCTCCTCCTTTTCCTCCTCCTCCTCCTCCTTTTCCTCCTCCTCCTCCTTCTCCTTCTTCTCTTCTCTCTTCTCTTTCTCTTCCTCCTCCTCCTCCTCCTCCTCCTCCTCCTCCTCCTCCTTTCCACACTTCTTTTCTTCTTTCTTCTCTTTCTCTTCCTCCTCCTCTTCGTCCGCCTCCATCTCCTCCTTCTCCTCTCTCTCCTCTTTCTTCTCCTCCTCCTTTTCCTCCTTCTCCTCCTTTCCCTCCTTCTTCTCCTCCTCTTCGTCCTCCTCCTTCACCTCCTTCTCCTCTCTCTCATCTTTCTTCTTCTCTTCCTCCTCCTCCTCCTCCTCCCCCTATTCTTTCTCTTTCCTCTTTCTCCTTCCCTTCCTCTTCCTCCTGTGTCCTATTCCTTATCTTCCTCCTCTTTTCCTCTTCCTCCTTTTCCTCCTCCTCCTCCTCCTCGTCCTCCTCCTTCTCCTTCCTATCTTCCTTATTCTCCTCCTCCTCCTTTTCCTCCTCTTCCTCCTCTGCCACCTGAATAAACTCACCTGTTGACACCAGAAAGAAAAAATAATAAATTAGTTGAACGAAGGAAAGAAATAAACATATATTTCGTAAAAGGAACCAAAGACAGACGACATGACGTCATCAAGTCGTAACGTCATGTCGGTTGAGTACTCTCCACTGTGAAGCCCCCTGTTCTTGCTTAGACCTTGATTTGGGCACGGGGTGTCTGCCTGGAAGATTGTCTTGATATGTGTAGAGCGACAAGTCTAATTAGAAATTCAATTGGGTTGTAAATAATCAAAATAAATAGATAAATAAATCAATAAAGTAAATAAAGCAACAAAAATAAGTAAATATATGAATGAATAAATGTAATAAATTAATACATAAAAATAGATAAATAGATAAATATATTATATAAATACAGATGTAAAGAATAATTGAATTGATTAGATAATCAAGGTCTACTTTACAATTACACGTTAATTTGAATTTTTGTCATTGTACAAAAGTAAGAAGGCCCGTGTCCATCGTAGAGATGGAAATCGTGAAAGCTGTCAATTGATGAAATTTTAGAAGAAATTTTATCATACAAATTTGGGCACTAAAATGTTTATAATTAATAACAGAAATTTAGGGAATCATAGAATTGTGTAGAATGTATATTTTTTTCTTTTAGTATTTCTAACAGATATCGAAAGTCAAGAATGAATTCACAAACCGCCCAGTTTTGAATATCGCAGTTGCCAGTTTAGTTTTTATTGAGTAATTTTATAATTGGTCCATCAACTTTGATATGGATAAGAATTATTTTGAAATTAGCCTGTACATAATTGGATAGAATTAATATAGAATTGTTTGAATAATGAACGCTTATATAAAAGCACAGCAAAATACTTTCAATTCCCTCAGGGTCCTGCAACTGACCTCACATGCTAAAATTGGTCCCAAAATAAAATGGCATTTCTGTTTCTTTTCACATCCATATAACCCTAGAATTATATTAATACCACCTCTTATAAATCAGTTTAATAAAAAATCTATTTCTATAAGGCTTAGTTTCTTTTATTGTGTAAAAACGAAAATTATAGCGCGTCAAAATTTATACCCAATACGTTGTTGGGGTTGACAGTCGCTCCAAGTCCAGTTTGAGTTGAGATCTCGTAGTGTGAGGAGGTGTATGGTGTGTTCCCGGTTTGTGTTCGTGTTGTTTAGCGTGATTACCTAATACTTTGTACATGTGCATTGGAACTTTATTTATTTATTAAAAAACCATCGTACTCGACTCCAGAAACTACACAAAAGCCACAGGTGAGTAAATTAAAAATATATATTAATTCCCAGGCAAATTACGTTCATGGTACCTGTAGAAAATGGTGTTTTAAGACTATGAAACGACTAACGAATCCAGATATTTATTAATTTTTGTAATACTAAATTTGTATGAATTAAGGGTACTTTGTATTTAGAGAAAGTACATAATATATAAGGATTAAGAGTAGATTTAGGCATCTGTTGTACAGGTGTGGTTCAGTACTAACATACCAGTCTCGTGGTTAGGGTGCCCTGCTTCTACAACCTTGTCGACGTTGGACCAATCACTTTATTTTATTCTACTTTTATTTATTTATTTGTTAAACCTCACAAATCATATGAATTTGAAAGAAATAGTCAATAGAGTAAACATTATTGTATAGGAAATTTGTGTATTTTAAACAATGTATGTGTACATTAATGTACGTGTGTGTGTGTGTGTGTGTGTGTGTGTGTGTGTGTGTGTGTGTGTGTGTGTGTGTGTGTGTGTGTGTGTGTATGCGTGTGTGCATGTGTGTATACGGGCAGCAAGAAGACCAAAACACGTGCACAAAACACCTGCACCAGCCAGGCCGGCACGCCCATGGACGCCCAGTTTCATCCTTGTTACAAAAAGGCCGCCCACCCGACCATCACGCCCACACCCACGGGCACGTGAGCACAACCTGCCACTAAAAAGGGGGGAACCCGCACCATACAACAGCACGTACGCCCTCTCCTCTCTCTCCTCTCTCCCATCTCTTTCCCATCTCTCTCCTCTCCTCTCTCTCCTCTATCTCCCCTCCTCTATCTCCTCTCCTCTATCTCCTCTCCTCTCTATCTACTCTCCTCTCCTCTCCTCTACCTCTATCTATCTCTCTCTCTATCTCTCCTCTTCTCTCTCATCTCTCCTCTCCTCTCCTCTCTCTACTCTCCTCTACCTCGGTCTATCTCTCTATCTCTCTAATCTCTCTCTATCCTCTCCCTCTTCTCTCTCATCTCGTCCTCTCCTCTCCTCTCTATCTACTCTCCTCTCCTCTCCTCTACCTCTATCTATCTCTCTCTCTATCTCTCCTCTTCTCTCTCATCTCTCCTCTCCTCTCTCTCCTCTATCTTTCCTCTTTCTCTCCTCTTCCTCTTCTATCTTTCCTCTTCCTTCTCAATCTTTCCTCTTTCTCCTTTATCTTTCCTCTTCCTCCTCTATCTTTCCTCTTTCTCCTTTATCTTTCCTTTCTTCTCCCCTCTCCCCTTACTCCCCTCTCCCCTTACTCCCCTCTCCCCTTTCTCTTCCCTCTTTCTCCCCTCTCCCCTTTCTCACCCCTCTCCTCCTCTCTCTCCCTCTCTACCTCTCCCTCTCCCCCTCTTCCTCTCCCTCTCCCCCTCTTCCTCCTCCCTCCACCCTGTTCCCCTTTTGTCTCCACCCTGTTCCCCTTTTGTCTCCCCCCTCTATCTCACCCCTCTCTCCTCTCCCCCATCCTCTCTCTCCCCCTCCCTCTTCTGTCCCCCCCTCCCTCTCGCTCCTCTCCTTATTCTCCTTTCTCTCCTTTCTCCTCTCCCTCCCACTCCCACTCTCACTTTCCCTCCCACTCCCTCTGTCACTCTCCCTCCCTCTCTACCTACCCCCTTTCTCCTCCCCCACTCCGTTTCTCCTCCCCCACTCCGTTTCTCCTCCTTTCTCCTCCCCTCTCCTACTCCTTTCTCCTCCCCTCTCCTACTCCTTTCTCCTCCCCCTCCCCCTTTCTCCCACCTCCCCTTTCTCTTCCCTCTCCCCCTTTCTCCTTCCCTCCCTCTCCCCCTTTCTCCTTCCCTCCCTCTCCCCCTTTCTCCTTCCCTCCCTCTCCCCCTTTCTCTTCCCTCTCCCCCTTTCTCTTCCCTCTCCCCCTTTCTCCCTCCCTCCTTCTCCCCCTTTCTCTTCCTTCTCCCTCTTTCTCTTCCCCCCTTTCTCCTTCCCTCCCCCTCCCCCTTTCTCCTTCCCTCCCCCTTTCTCCTTCCCTCCCCCTCCCCCTTTCTCCTTCCCTCCCCCTCCCCCTTTCTCCTTCCCTCCCCCTCCCCCTTTCTCCTTCCCTCCCCCTCCCCCTTTCTCCTTCCCTCCCCCTCCCCCTTTCTCCTTCCCTCCCCCTTTCTCCTCCTTCCCCCTCCCCCTTTCTCCTCCTTCCCCCTCCCCCTTTCTCCTCCTTCCCCCTCCCCCTTTCTCCTTCCCCCTCCCCCTTTCTCCTCCTTCCCCCTCCCCCTTTCTCCTTCCCTCCCCCTTTTTCCTCCCTCTTTCTCTTCCCCCTCCCTCTTTCTCTTCCCCCTCCCCTTTCTGTTCCTTCTTCCCCTTTCTCTCTCCCTCTCCTTCATTCTCTCTCTCTCTCTCTCTCTCTCTCTCACACACACACACACACACACACACACACACACACACACACACACACACTCATAAAACTTAGACTAGGTATATCACTCATATAATTACTGTATTGCATTATTGTCAGGGTATCACTGTAAAACTTAGACAAGGCGTATTACTCATAAAAGTACTCTATTGTGTTATTGTCAGTTTATCACTATTTCAATAAACCTATTATTATTATTATTATTTATTATTATTACATACACAAACACACACACACACACACACACACACACACACACACACACACACACACACACACACACACACACACACACACACACAGTCACCATTCTGTCTCCTCTCTCTCCCTCATCCTCTCCTCTTTCCCCCCCTCTCTCTCTCCCTCATCCTCTCCCTCTCTCCTTCATACTCTCCCTCATCCTCTCCCTCTTTCCCTCTCTCTCTACCTTCCCCTCTCTCCCTCCCCCCTCTCTCTCCCCCCTCTCTCTCCCCTCCTCTCTCTCCCCTCCTCTCTCTCCCCCTCCTCTCACTCTCTCTCTCTCTCTGTTTTTTATCTCTGTCCTCTTTTGCTTTCTTCTTATTCTTTCCTTTATCTTCCTCTCCGTCTTTCTATCCCTCACCTTTTCCTTTCTTTTTGTCTCTCCCCTCCCTCCTCCCTCCTCTCTTCCTCTCCCCTCCCCTCACTCTCTCCCTCTCCCCTCACTCTCTCCCTCTCCCCTCACTCTCTCCCTCTCCCCTCACTCTCTCCCTCTCCCCTCACTCTCTCCCTCTCCCCTCACTCTCTCCCTCTCCCCTCACTCTCTCTCCTCTCTCTCTCCCTCTCCCCTCACTCTCTCCCTCTCCCCTCACTCTCTCCCTCTCCCCTCACTCTCTCCCTCTCCCCTCACTCTCTCCCTCTCCCCTCACTCTCTCCCTCTCCCCTCACTATCTCCCTCTCCCCTCACTCTCTCCCTCTCCCCTCTCTCTCTCTCCCCTCGCTCTCTCTCTCTCCCCTCGCTCGCTCTCTCTCCCCTCGCTCGCTCTCTCTCCCCTCACTCTCTCTCTCCCCTCACTCTCTCCCTCTCCCCTCCCTCCCTCTCCCCTCCCTCCTTCCCTCTCTCTCCCGCCATTCCTCTCCCACCTTTTCTCTCTCCTGTCCTTTCTTTCCTTCACTTCCTCCCTTTCTCCCTCTTTCTCTCTCCCTCTCTCTCTCCCTCTCTCTCCCTCTCTCTCCCTCTCTCTCCCTCTCCCTCTCTCTCCCCCTCTCTCCTTTCTCTCCCTCTCCCTCCCCCATCTCTCTCCCTCCCCCTCTCTCCCTCCCCCTCTCTCCCTCTCCCTCCCCCCTCTCTCTCTCCTCTCTCCCTCTCTCTCCCCCTCTCTCCCCCCTCTCTCCCCCTCTCTCCACACCCCCACACTCTCCCCCCTCTCTCACCTCTCCCTCCCCCCCCTCTCTCCCTCTCTCTCTCCCTCTCTCTCTCTCCCTCCCTCTCTCTCCCTCTCTCTCCCACACACACCACACACTCTCTCTCCCTCGCACACTCTCCCTCCCCTCCCTCCCTCTCTCTCCCTCCCGCCCTCCCTCCCTCTCTCCACTCCACACTCTCACACATCCCTCCCTCACTCTCCCTCCCTCTCTCTCTCTCTCTCTCTCTCACCCTCCCTCTCTATCCCTCCCTCTCTCTCCCTCTCTCTCCCTCTCCCTCCCTCCCTCTCTCTCCCTCACACACACACACAATCACACACACACGCACACACACACACAG
>NC_134806.1:1300000-1317500 GCF_046742065.1 Oratosquilla oratoria | reverse complement strand
CTCATATATGACCCATCTGTGGGTAATGTTGTGACCTTACACGCACACGCACACACATACACACCCAACTCCCCGCCCAAGAGAGTTGGAGTAACGACCCGCAGCGCAGTGATACTGAAATTATTTCAGCCCTGGGCGGGATTCGAACCCACACAGCCATAGTGGCAGCCGGGAACTCTACCACTGCACCAGATTGTGTGTGTACAGTATATGTGTGTGTGTGTGCGTGTGTCTAATTACTGTAGAAGTATATTAATAGGGTAATAGCCCTACAGTATATTACTCCTACAAAATACAAATCTCAAACTAGTCTTGATTCTATTGAAGCCTCCAAGATTTGCGCAATTGAGAGTACACGTACAGTCATGAACAAAAGTTTTGATCCTCTACCGTAATTACAATGTCAATAAGATTTTTTATTGTGATATATTTTACAGGTAGACCATTTAATTGAATATATAAAAACATAAATTGTCAGCCAAATAATTTTGTTTCATATGTGGGTCACAGCTTTTGCACGCGACTGTACAAATGCACCCCAGGGGGGCATTCAGTGGCTAAAACAGGCTCACAATCCCCCCACCCCCACCCCCCAAGGACACGCACAACATCGCCCAGTATGGAAAGCGAGCTTGAAGACTTGGCTGTGACGTCACGGGTTTGGACTGGGTCGTGACGTCACTAATTATGACGTTGCTGATTGACTGTTGACGTCATTGGTTGTGACTAGTGATGTCAGATTGACTGATACTCGACTGTGACATTGTGACGTCAGATTTTGTGACGTAACTTATGGTGACGTCATCAGGAGTCTGTCTTGTTTGTGTATTTAAATCTTTATTTTTATTTCTTCCTTCCTCTGGAAGTTTGAGACCTTTATAGATGACGCAGCCTTTGTAAGGCCTTTGTACCTTGAGAACGGTTCCTTTGTATGCTTTCAGTATCCGGTTACTGGGTATTAAGAGTAATTTTTGAGTTACCTGAGTTACCAGAGGGTTGGGAGGTTAGTGGGGGATGGTTGGGGGTTGGTAACCACACCTGGTGATCAAGCCAGCCACCACAAAAGGATCACAGTTCAAGTCGACGTGATTATCCTCCCACGACCCGCGACGTGACGTCATGTCGTCACGTCACGCGTTTGACCGTTATGAACCCCCAACGGGCTGTGTGTGGGGGGGAGGGGGGGATGGTGGAGAGATGGAGGGAGGGAGGAAGGATAGAGAGAGAGATAGAAAAAGAAGAAAGTTGGAGAAAGAAAGAGAGAAGGAAAGAAGAGGTAAATATGAAGAGAGATAGAGGAGAGGAAATAATGAAGAAAGAGAAGAGAGATAAGGATAGAGAGAGAGGGAGGGAAGGATGAACTGAGAGAGGGGTGAGGGAAAGAGAAGAAGGCAAAGAAAGAGGGAAGGAGGGAGTGAGGGGGAGGAAAGGAAAAGGTGACCCCTTTCCCCCCTCCCCCCATCTCCCCCGGGGAAGGGTGGGAGGCTCGCCCCCACGGATGTCGGGTCACCTTGGCCCGTTAGCGGGGGAGAGGGGGAGGGTCGGGGGAGGAGGGCTAGTGACGTCATAGACAAAGGAGGACCGGTTGGGGGGGTTATTTGGGCTTTTTGGGGGTTTTGATTAAAATCGTCTGCCGCTCAACAGAATCCAGTCCTTAGGCTGAATCGTTACAGATTTTTGTTTTGTTTTGTTTTTTGTTTTTTTTCTATTCTATTTGACCTTTCCTTTCCTCTCCTCCCTCTCATCTCCTTCCTTCGCTTCCTTTATTCCTTTTTTTTTCCTTTACTTCCTGGGTTTCCCTTTTATTTACCTTCCTTCCTTCCTTACGTTCTTCCCTATTTTCTCCTTCCTTCCATTTTTCTTTTCTTCCTTGCTTTTATTTTCTTTTTTCTCCCTTCCCTTCTTTTCCTTCCTTTCCTTCCCTTCCCTTCCATCCTTCCTTCCTCCTTTCCTCCCTTCTTCCTTCCTTCCTCCCTTCCTTCCTTCCTTCCTCCCTTCCTCCCTCCCTTCCTCCCTTCTTTCCTTCCTTCCTCCCTTCCTCCCTTCTTTCCTTCCTTCCTCCCTTCTTTCCTTCCTTCCTCCCTTCTTTCCTTCCTTCCTCCCTTCTTTCCTTCCTTCCTCCCTTCTTTCCTTCCTTCCTCCCTTACTCTCTTCTTCCCTTCCTTCCTTCCTTTCCTTTCACTCCAAATAAAACCGACAAGAAATGAGGAGGGGGGGGGAGGCCAGGGTTGGTGGTGACGTCATGGAAAGGCGTCGTCGTGATTGGTCAAATCTGATTGTGACTCAAACCGTGTTTCCTCGTTTGATTGGTCGTTTGTTTATTACTGAAATGATGAGCAGAGATTGGATGCTCATGAGTTAATTGGGCATCAGATAACGGGATTGGGTGGGGGAGATAAGATACCAGATAAGAGATAATGTAATGAATTGTGCAATACAAGGTCGATACAATAGTGTGGGGCATGGGAAGTCTGGCAACAAGCAATATTTGGTTGGTAATTAATTAATTAATTTACTTGTTTTCGGTGAAGGGTATTTGTTGTGAGCAGTTTGTAGTTTTTATTTATTTTTATTTTCAATGGAATTTTGTGAGAAATTGTTTTAATTAATTTATTCATTTATCTAATGTTTTAGGTAAAGGGATTTTGTTGTAAGCGATTTTTATTTGTGTTATTTTTTCAATTAAGGTTTTTGTGAGCAAATTTTCGTTTTAATTTATTTATTCATTTTAGTGAGCTGCTTTTGTTGTGTGGAATAGTTTTTTAGTAATTTTTATGTTTGAGTTTTTATGAGTAGTGTTTTTTGTTATCTTAGGGTTTTATCGAGGGATTAAATTTTTTGTGAGCTTAGAGACTTTGCTGCGAGTTAAAATATTGTGTGGTTTTGTGTATCAGTGGAAGGAGTTAATCAAGATGAAATTTAATCTCCGTTAAGGTTGGGATGAATAGGTTAACTTAACACGCTCTGTGCTAATTAAGAAAACTTGTAATAATGATAGTGATATTAATTATAGAAATAACAGTAGTAATGATATTATTATTGTTAGTGATAATAGTAATAATAATAACTTGATCCATATTTAGTCTTCCAACCTTCACCGAATGTAATAATTTTGTCTATTATTATTCATTAATTATATTATGAGGGGGCGACCTAGGATGAGATGGGTGGATGGGGTAAAAGGGGCATTGGGAAAGAGGGGAATGTCTGTTGAGGAAGGACGGGAGAGGACAGAAGATAGGGGTGAATGGAGAAGGGTTGTGTATGGATGATGCTGTGATGCATGAGAGGGAGTGGGTGGGGTATGGGGGTGAGGGAGTATGTATGAGAAATAAATTTACGCAGCCCAAAGGGATTTCTCCCCGTCTTCTCCTTTTCTGCATGAGGGGACGGAGAGGGGGGGGGTCGCCGATTTAATGAAGCGGCCTTGCTATGGATGTGCTGTGTCTTACTACACTGCTTCTAACACAGGGCAGTGGACGAGATGCAGGGATGACCCGTCATCCAGGAGGTGCCAAGATAAGAGGGAGGGTGGAGGGGAGTGGAGTGGAGTATGATAGGGATGAAATGGGTGGGAGTGGTTTCTATGCCTTTGTTTTTTGGCTACCTCCCTTGTAAGGGGGAAAGTCTTTGGTATATGAATGTATAATTATATTATCTTGTTTATTTATTTACGCCTTTTATTAATTACTCTTATGTTTTATTTTGATCTATTTTGTGTTGGTATCAGATATTAGGAGTAGGATCTACTGCAAGACCTCAAATTCAAGATTTATCTAATTTATACTAATAAAAAATGACGTTTTAATCTTATCAGTTTCCAAGAATTCTCCTTGCATTGCATCCAAATATACATAAAGTTGAAACAAAGTATTTCGGTTGTCTTCGGAAATATCTTAGTAGTCGACATGACGTCACGAAAGCTCCGCCCTCCGCGTATTTTGTCGACATTGGCTGCGCAGTTTTTCTTGGGCAGTGCTGAAGAATATAATTAATTCTAAGGCACGATTTGTTATTTGTTTGTTTATTTATTTCCTAAAGGGTGTTGCCAATGTGTGTTACGAAATTTATTTATAAGTTAGTGTTTATTATTGAAACTGAAAACGACACGACTCAAAGCGTAGCAGAGGTAGTAACGATAAATACATAAAATTAATTTAACCTCGTATGGCTTGAAATGCTCATCGAAACTGAATAAAATCATTTGGCATAAAGGAAGATATTGAACGTGACAGATTCGGTGCAAAGAATCACGTGATTGGCAAGATGATTCATTATTTTGCGTAATTCGGTCAGAGCATATCCGTGATTCACTGCACCAGGTTGTACATCAGCGAGATGCATCATTGCTCCTTGATCATCGCATTATCGGGTTATCTTGTCGAGGCCGAGGAGGAGGAGGAGGAGGAGGAGGAGGAGGAGGAAGAGGTGGGGAGGAGGAGGAGGAAGAGGTGGGGAGGAGGAGGAGGAAGAGGTGGGGAGGAGGAGTAAGAATAGGTGGGGAGGAGGTGGAGGAAGATGTGGGGGAGGAGGAAGATTAAGAAGAGGTGGGAAGGGGAGGAGGAGGAAGAAGTGGGGAGGGGAGGAGGGAAGAGATGTAAGAAGAGGTGAGGAGGAAGAGGAAGAATAGGGGTAGGAGGAACATGAGGAAGAGGTGGGGGAATTGGGGAGGAGGGGGAGGGAAGAGGTGAGGAGGAGTTGTGAAAGGTGGGAGAGATATTGGTGGTTGTGGTTGTGATATGGTCGTATATTGTAGTGTAAATGTTTCTTGTTGTTGTTGTGCATTTACTGGTTGTTCTTGATATATTCTTGACAAAAGCAGCGTCATACGTTGATATGAAAGTGAACAATTAAAAAAATGATTTAAACGAAAGGGAGCTAAGTACAGGTTTTATCACACACACACACACACACACACACACACACACACACACACACACACACACACACACACACACACGCATACACATGCATACACATGGACCGTCCGGTCCTGCGATGGCGCATTAAGGCTGAATCCGGTGGTCAAATGTTCCTTACCCATCTTAAGTCTTAAATGTTACTATTTTTATATTTTCTATTTATTTGTTTAATATTGTAAAAGGAAACAGTGTACTAGCTGGAGAGAGAGAGAGAGAGAGAGAGAGAGAGAGAGAGAGAGAGAGAGAGAATAATGATTATAATAATTGCCACTTTCACGAGTTTAACCCCATGTGACGTCATGTAGGTCACTGTCGTGTCACAAAGTAGGGACATGAGTAACAATTGGGATCTGAGTCACATGGCTTTGTGTGGAGGTGTTCTTGTTCTTCTGTATTAGAAATACGTGTTATTTCTCTGGTAAAAGTATACGAGATTCCCACACGCCATTGCCTCGTCTGGGCAAGCCAATTGCATAGTCAGACTGCTTTACAAAAGTCGAGACAATGTACCTAGATACTATATGGGAGACACACACACACACACACACACACACACACACACACACACACACACACACACACACACACACACACACACGACTCATAGCGCAGTTGATAGAGTTCCCGGCTGCCACTACAGCGGTCCAGGTTCTTATCCCGCTCAGGGCTGAAATAATTTTAGTCTCGCTGCGCTGCGAGTCGTTACTCCAACTCTCGTGGAGTTCCCACCGTTGTACACACACACACACACACACACACACACACACACACACACACACACACACACACACACACACACACACACACACACACACTACCGATAAACACACAACAGATGTTGGGTGTGCATGGTTGGATGTGGGTGTGCATGTAAGGTCACAGCACTGCCCATAGATCGGTCGTATATGAGCTCTGAATTCTCTTCCGGGAGGGAAATAACTGTCGATCACGAGTCCAACACGTGATCCAGGACCATGGTGAATCGCACACATATCCACTTGTTTGCAATGTCATTGTTGATAATGACTTGCCGTATCAACAAATAATCTACGAAAAAAATTCCAGTTAATGATTCAAACCTCAGCCCAGTATTCACTCGCAATCTGCTTCAGCGATTCTTAGTAGGCGAAGCCAGCGCCCTCTGTTGTGTGTTTATCGGTAGTGTGTGTGTGTGTGTGTGTGTGTGTGCACAACGGTGGGAACTCCCACTGCACCTCGTAATGGTTGAAGTCTTTCATTGATGGACGTGAGCGCTTGCAGCACCTCGCGCGCCCACACGGGGAAGGTGGGAGGAGAGGGGGGGCTCGTTGGGGGGTGGGAAAGGGGGAGGGGGAGGGGGAAGGAACGAGTGCTATTGGAGCCGACAGTGAGTTCCGTGTCTTGGCTGCCAGGGAATTCTGGAGGCCCTACGGTCTCTCTCTCTCTCTCTCTCTCTCTCTCTCTCTCTCTCTCTCTCTCTCTCTCTCTCTCTCTCTCTCTCTCTCTCTCTCTCTCTCTCTCTCTCTCTCTCTCCTCCCTCTCTCTCTCTCTCTCTCTCTCTCTCTCTCCTCTCTCTCTCTCTCTCTCTCTCTCTCTCTCTCTCTCTCTCTCTCTCTCTCTCTCTCTCTCTCTCTCTCTCTCTTTTTCCCTCTCTCTCCCTCTCTCCCTCTCTCCCTCCCTCCCTCTCTCTTTTTCCCTCTCTCTCTCTCTCTCTCTCTCTCTCTCTCCTCTCCCTCCCTCTTTTTTCCCTCTCTCTCTCGCTCTCTCTCTCTCTCTCCCTCTCCCTCCTTCTTTTTCCCTCTCTCTTTTTCCCTCTCTCTCTCCCTCCCTCTTTTTCCCCCTCTCTCTCTCTCTCTCCCTCTCTCCCCTCTTTTTCCCCCTCTCTCCCTCTTTTTCCCCCTCTCATTTTTCACTCACTCTCTCTTACTCTCTCCCTCTCTCCCCCCTCTCTCCCTCTCTAAATTTGCATTCCCACACTCTTTAGAAACCCAAATTTTGTAATCCAAATTCTCGTATATTATACTCGGAAAAAAAAAAAATTCACACTTGTAAACCCCTAGTTTTATATTTCTGCACACTTTGAAACCCCTAATTTTATAACCCCACACTCCTTGGAATCCCAAATTTTGTACCCTAATTTTGTATAATACATGATTTAGAACGCCCTAATTTTGTATTGAACACCCAAACTGTGTTACCACAATTTGGAAACACTGATTTTATAACCCAACTCCCCTAATTTTGTACATTAATATTGTACACTACATTCTTAAGAACAACCCTAATTTAGACTCACATACTTTGGAAACCCCTACATACAATCCCACGCTAATTACTCCATATGCGCCTTTTCTAGAACGCCTAATTATTTATGTATTCCTTCCATGTCGTCACTGTACCGACTTCCATTTTGTGGGTCAATTGTTTTGCGTGTGGAACTGACCGCCTTGAGTTGACAGTTCGTGTTTTTTTTTTCGTTTATTTCTTGTTGTGATGGTGACAGTTTGTCAAATCGTCCTTAATATGTGAAATAAATTATTGTAGCCTTAGTCACAAAGTTAAGAAGCTTTGTCCGAGAGAAGGAGGAGGAGAGAGCGAGCGGGGGAAAGAGAGAGAGAGAGAGAGAGAGAGAGAGAGAGAGAGAGAGAGAGAGAGAGAGAGAGAGAGAGGGGAATATATATAGAGAGCGGAATATAGAGAGAGGAAGCGGAAGAGAGCGAACGGAAGAAAGAGAACATTTATTTGTTATTATATATATTATTTGTGTGTTTACGTTTATTCAGTATTACTTGTCCAGTTGCAGTGTAAAAGAAAGGAACAACGCTCGTGGGGTCCCGTCCCAGGCTTGTACCCTCCAATTATATTTAGCTGTGTGTGCGTGCGTGTGTGTGTATGCGTGTATGTGTCCGTGTGTGTGTGTGTGTGTGTGTGTGTGTGTGTGTGTGTGTGTGTGTGTGTGTGTGTGTGTGTTAATAATCTCCATCAGTGTTTTTTCAGGATCTGTGAAACGTCCTACGCGCATGCTCTCCCAAAATAGACGAATAAATAAATCTATCAAAATAGACCTGCCTCATCATTGAAGACGTCAATTCGCTAATTGATTGCCTCAGTCAAGGTGAACTTCGGTGGGAGGAGGAGGAGGAGGTGGTGATGGTTGAGGTATTGGTGGTGGTGGTGGTGATTGTGGTTGCGTTTGTGGTAGATGTGGTGGTGGTGGTTGGGGTAGGATGTGGTAGAGTGTGTAGGTCAACCAGAGTTCTAAGTGACAGACGTCATAAGGTCGGAAGTGTCACGTTTCAGAGTAGAAATTTGACCCTTAACGTTCCTATGTACTTTTTCCATCGTCAACTTTATGGATGGGGATGACAGGTGGTCATGGACATGGAACTGCCTAGTGTAGGCCTTATGGTCTCTTGCAGTCTCCTTCATTCTTATGTACCTGTTGTGGCATTTGGTGGATGTAGTGTTTGGAGCAAATGCGTCGGATTTCTTCCCGAAAGCTGCGAGATGCAAATTTGCCCCAACAGTCGTAGGAGAAATAGTACAGTGTCTTATAGCCTTGGGAACTGATGTTTGTTAGTTATTTTAACGAAATGCAGTTGCCACGTGGACCTGTTAAAGTAAGTGTTATTACCACCGACTATTTACCAGCGCCTCTGTCCTAATGGATAGTATTGTAATTTGTTTGTCTACAATTATTTGTTTGTTTATTTGTATATTTGTTTACTGCTGAGGTGGATTTCCAGCGACAGGAGGGAGTTAGAATAATCGACTAAAACGGGAGGAGGAGGAAGGAAGGAAGATGAAGAGTAGGAGGGTGAAGGAGGAAGAGGAGTAGGAGGGTGAAGGAGGAAGAGGAGTAGGAGGGTGAAGGAGGAGGAAGAGGAATAGGAGGGAGGAGGAGGAAGAAGAAGGGTAGTCCCCGGGGAAGGAAGAGGAAGAGGAGTAGGAGGGGGAAGGAGGAGGAAGAGGAGGGGAAGGAGTATGAAGAGGAAGAGGAGAAGTAGGAGGGGAAAGGAGGATGAAGAGGAAGAGGAGGAGGAGTAGAGGGGGAGGAGGAGGAATAGGAAGGGGAGAGAGTAGAAGGGGGAGGAGCTTATGAAGCGAAATTCTTCTTCCTCCATTTCTTCCCCCCTCCCCCCCCCCCGAGGGAGAAAGTGATGGGAAAATAAGCGACGCTCAGAGGAGAAAGGGAAGGAGGAGGGGGGGGGAAAGGTTAGGTCACGTCGGGGGGGTAGGGGAGGAGAGTGGGGGGAAGTAATGGGGAGTGGGAGTGAGGGAGGGGGAGTTTGCCATGAGAAGGGGCATTGTGTTTCCACACCCACTTCTTAGCTGTCAAGAGGGCCTGAGGGGAAAGGAGGAGGAGGGGGGAAAGGGGGAGGAGGGGGGAAATGGGGGGAGGGGTGTAATTACGCATTGGTCGCTTGTACAGGATCTGCAGGTTGGTGTGCTTATTTTAACGGGTTGTTATTACTGGTTATTTTAACTGGTTGTTTCAGGTGTTTTAACTGGCGGTCGAAGTGGAATTAACTGTTATGCTTTCTTAGTTGTTTTGTAAGACCTACGGCTTTGATAAATTCTCTCTCTCTCTCTCTCTCTCTCTCTCTCTCTCTCTCTCTCTCTCTCTCTCTCTCTCTCTCTCTCTCTCTCTCTCTCTCTCTCTCTCTCTCTCTCTCTCTCTCTCTTTATCTCCTTTTTCAGATCTACGTGTATGATTGTGTCACCTGTGTGTGTGTGTGTGTGTGTATGTATGTGACTGTGTATGCACTTGTATGTATGAGTGTGCATGTATGTACAATATGTATGCATGCATTCATGTCTGTATCAATATTCATGTCATAGGGTTAGGGTCGGCTCTAACGATGGTGGTAGTGGTATATAGTGGTTGTAAAGTTGATGGTGGTAGTGTGGTAATGATGGAGGTGGTGGTTGTGGTGGTGGTGGTATAGGTGGTGGTGGTGGGCACCTCCAATCCTTTCCACTTCAGCTGGTGCACTCCACATTACAACTATATACTCTCTCTAGGCTTCCACCATCTTCCCACCCTTCCACTATCCCTCCACCATCCCTCCCACCTAAACAGAGTCTTCTAGCGTTCAAAAAAAAAAAAAAAAAAAAAAGATTAAAGTGTCGTTAAGGGTTAAAGGTCTGTTGTCGCCATTATACTATGGCTTGTACATCTCCTCCTCTTCCTCTTCCTCATCTTTCTCATCTTCGTCCTCATCTTACTCTTCTTCTCCCTCCTCCTCCTCCTCATCATCTTCTCCCCATCCTCCTCTTCCTCCTTCCAGCAGCCCAATGTGTTCTCTTCCTCCTCCTCCTCCTCCTTCTCATCGTCTCCCCATCCTCCTCTTCCTCCTTCCAGCAGCCCAATGTGTTCTCTTCCTCGTCCTCCTCCTCCTCCTCCTTCCAGCAGCCGAGCATTTTATTTTCTTCCCCCTCCTCCTACCTCCTCCTCCTCCTCTTCCAGCACCGCCCATCGCAATACCAGTGTCTTCTCTTCCTCCTCCCTCCTCCTCTTTCCTCTCCTCTTCCAGCACCGCCCATCGCAATACCAGCGTCTTCTCTTCCTCCTCTCTTTTCCTCCTTCTCCTCCCTCTTCTTCCACCTCCCTCCTCCTCCTTCCTCCTCCTCTTCCTCCTCCTCTTCCTCTTCCTCCTTTTCCTCAACCTCTTCCTCCACCTCTTCCTCCTCCTCCTCCTCCTCTTCCTCCTCCTCTTCCAGCTCCGCCCATCGCATCACCAGCGACGGCCCGACCATGGGCGTAGTGTGAGGGTCGGTCGGACGGCGGCGGGCAGCGGTCATCCGCCACCGCCAAGAATCCGCGCCGCCAAGTATCCGCGGACCTTGGCGGCGGCGGGAGCGGCTGGGCCCTTGCCACATGTAGGTCACCCCACTGTTAACATGGACACATCTTACTGGGGCTGTATCGTCCCGCAGCGGTTAGAGAGGTGGTCCTGCATTGGGCTATCAAATGTAATACTGTGTAACGCGATGGCTTGATTTCCTCGGGAGTGTAAGGGACGTCGGAGAGAAGAGTCTCCCCCGTAGCTTATCTTAAGGACGTAGATGGTGGATCCCCGAGAGGCTGGTATTCTGTCCCCGGATCGGGACAGAGACGTCTGTCAGATTCGATTATTTTTTATTATTTTATTTGTGTAGTTGTTTGTTGGTCTGTTTGCTTTCAATTTTCATACGGAGCGAGTTGACAACCGGCGACAGCTCTCCCGGTCTGAGGTTTTACACAAATGCATCACAGAGAGAGATCTGTTGGGAAGGTCCGAGGATTGTTGCCGGGTCATGTGGGGTCTTGGACTTCTATTCAGTGAAACTCGAGGCAATTGTCATTATCATTTATTATTATTATTATTGTTGTTAATATTGTTTATTATTATTGTTGTTGTTGTAGTTGTATTAAAAAGAAAAGTTAAGAACCTGTTCAATTTGTTCTGTTGTGATTGCAACTGGAGGTGCAGCCCCAAGGGGCTGGCCCTCGGTCCCCGGACTAGGCTCCAAGATCTGTATATAAATTTCAGTTGTATTTCTGACAAATTCACTCCTGGAGGGCCCACAACCGGCGACTGCTCGCGACACTCGCGCGACACAGACCACAATGCAAAGTTTCTTCCCAGAGGACCATTGCCGGTTACGGTGGGGTTGCGGGTTTTCTGCTCGGTGAAAACTCGAAGTAACAATTACTGGAACAAACAATTAACTTTTTTAAGAGCGAAAATCATTCCACAATTAGTCATGTCCGAAACCACCCGAAGCCAAAGCCAGAGCCAAGATTCAAAGCGAAGTCAAAGCCAAGCGAGTTTCGGATACGTCCAAGGCTAGAATATCTATTCTAGAAAGAAGCCCATCTAGTCAGGTCGGGGTAAAGAGAAACGAAGACGTTTCGGAACAATTCGAAACTGAAGTCATAGTCAGGAGACTATTCGAACGGTGTCTTTTAGGAACTTCTTGCTGATCACATCGCAGGAACAAAGCCACCGGGAAGAGGAAGCCGAGTGGCTGCATTCCCCCCCAGGGGGGAAAGGGACGGGGGGGGAAGGGGGGACGAGAAAGTGGGAGTGAGTGGGAGGGGAGTTGGGAGGAGGGCAGGCTAAGGGAACCTTCAGTGTCATTATACTTTTTTTTTTTTTGAGGGGGGGAGGGGCGTTGGGGGGGTCCCCTTTGGGGGAAGGGGGGTTCCCTGCTCTTACTTTTAAGTCGCGCGTTGCATTGTGGGTTTCTTTGAAACTCGTTTCTGTGAATTTTGATTAATTTTGTTTCGAGTATTTATTGGCTTGTGTGCGTTCAAATCTGAATAGACGTTATATTATTATTATTATTATTATTATTTCAAATATTTATTTATTTATCTTTCAGGTGCTCAGAAGCTATTGTATTTGTTTATTTACTAGTTTATTTCTTTTTTATTTATTTTATTTATTCATTTTCTTTTGTCGACATTCACAATTTTTGTGAAAAGTTAATTTGTATTAAATAGAACTAATCGGTTGATATTTGATCTTCAACTAAACAAAATCGTCTAATCTTGGCCAAAATAAAATATATAAAGCACTTCACCGCTCTGGTTGGGTTCAGACACGTAGATTCATTTATAAGTACTACAGCTAATGACGTCATCAAGGGTACTATGGAGTGGGAGAGGGTGGAGGGGGGCGTATATCTTGATATCTTAAAGTTACGATATGGACGAGTATTTTATGACCTCGTAGAGTTACGAGGATCGTAAATATACGACGCAGAGAAATGCTGTATACAATATCACAAAGAAACGCTACTGTAGTAGTTACAAGTGACTCCACCCTTTCTAGACGGCGGATCTGTGTATATCCTCGTGACTAATCCACCTGTGCTCGACAGGATAGTGCCCAGGATGGAATCAAGTAATAATGGTCGTCTAGAAAGGGTGGGACTGTGACTAGGAATATAGGAACCCCCTCTCCCCCTCCCTTCCCCCTCTCCCCCTCCCTTCCCCCTCTCCCCCTCCCTTCCCCCTCTCCCCCTCCCTTCCCCCTCTCCCCCTCCCTTCCCCCTCCGTCTCCCCTCTCCCTCTCCCTCCTCAGAAGTGGGATAGCGTCAGCCCGAGCAATCAGTGTCTCGCCCAGTGATGAGGTAAAGTGACTAAGTGGGAATGGGCTGGAAGGAGCTAAGCTCGTTCCAGTAAAAGTCGATTAGTTAAATCGCTTTAGCACATATTCCAGGTTCTCTCACGCTCTTTCTCTCACGCTCTCTCTCTCACGCTCAAGCTTTTGAGAAATCTGGTCGAGAGTGAGAGTGTGTGTGTGTATTCACATTCACATTGGTCTTTGGATCACGTGTTGGACTCGTGATCGACAGCTACTTCCCTCCCGGAAGAGAGCTCAGAGCTCGTATGACCGATCTATGGGTAATGCTATGACCTTTCACACACACACACCCAACTCCCCGCCCACGAGAGTCAGAGTAACGACCCAAAGCGCAGCGATACCGAAATAATTTCGGCCCTGGGCAGGATTCGAACCAGCTACTGCGAGCACCACCGTACCTCCCAGTCCAGCGCTCTACCAACCGCGCTACCGAGTCGTGTGTGTGTGTGTATGTGTATATGTGTGTGTGTGTATGTGTATTTACCTAGTTGTATTTTACCTAGTTGTATTTTACGGGACTGGAACTATGCTCGTGTTGACGTGTGTGTGTGTGTGTGTCTAAGTGCACATGTATATATACATGTACGTTTTAATGTGCACATGTACACATGTGCATTTTTGTATGTGCACGTGTGGGGGTCATGTTTTGAATAAAACGTATATGTATGTAGATGTTTACATAGATACGCACATGGTGGATGGCTGTGTGTACCTGTGTAGCCTATGTATACGTGCTCATACATATGCTATGTGCGTATGATTATACATACATATGTATGTGTTCGCTTTGGTACTTACGTGTGTGTGTGTGTGTGTGTGTGTGTACATATGTATTTCCGTGTACGTTTTCTCTCAGGATAGATTCACTCGTTTTAGCTTTTACGAAACGTAGGGGAATTTGGTGGCGGTATTCTTGTTCCCCGAGAAATGAAAATCTCCCCGCGAATGGGGTCAGGCTCGGAGACGACCGTTGGGAAGCGGGCGGCGGCGACATGACGTCAGATCGACGATGTTATGAAAAACCGTTATGACGTCATAACGTTGGTACAAAAGATAATTATTATTATTACTATTATTATTGTACCTCCCTTGTAAGGGGGGGATCCCTTTGTATATGTTATTATTATCATTCTATATATCCTGTTTCTTTTATTTTTGTATTCACAAAAAATCAAGCGAATTGGTGTGTTTAATTTGAGATGTTTTTTTGGCGTTTAGTGGCAGGTTGCATTTGTTGACGTTACCTCCCAGCTGGAAATGAATGGGAAGGAGAATGAGGAAGTCTTGAGAGAAAGAATTGGTGTCTGGAATGGAGGAGGAGGAGGAGGAGGAGGAGGAGGGACTAGGTGAAAGTAGGCTTGCTCGGGCTCGACTCGGGCAGGAAGTTGGAAGCCAGGAATCTCTCCTTGAGGCTTGGAGTGGCTACCAATATTGGAGAGCTCCTTTTTTATCATTATTATTGTTATTATTTTTGTTTTTATTATTATTTTTATTATTATTTTTATTATTATTTTTATTTTTATTTATTTTGGTGAATACGAACGTAAAGTTATGAATATTGGAAAGTACTATAAACAGGAAACACTTTTCTAATCTAACATAGACGAAGGAATTTGTGGGTCTGGTCCATAGGGGCGTCCCAAAACAGCTCTAGTATTGTCTACCTGTTGCCATGCAAATAGTATCCCATTATGGAGGCATGATAAAAAGGACAATAAATGGGTGATAGGGCCTTTTGATATACATGTGTGTATGTGCGTGTGTGTGTGTGTGTGTGTGTGTGTGTGTGTGTGTGCGAGCGTGTGTGTACACTAAACCCCGAAATATCGAACCTCATTATAACGAATTTCGGTTATAACAAACTCCATTTTCCAATCGACCTACCCACGGATATAACGAACTGGGTCCGTTATATACGATGGAAGTTCGCGAAGAACGACTCTTTCGGATATAACGAACGCCTCAAACCTTCCGAACTACCCAAAGCCTAAACTTCCATCTCATAAACCGACCCAGAAATTTCGATGTGATCAAATCCTCGGCTATAATGGACTTTCGGCCACAACGGACTTTCGGCCATAACAGACTTTCGGCCATAACGGACTTTCGGCCATAACGGACTTTCGGCTATAACGGACTTTCGGCCATAACGGACTTTCGGCCATAACGGACTTTCGGCTATAACGGACTTTCGGCTATAACGGACTTTCGGCTATAACGGACTTTCGGCCATAACGGACTTTCGGCTATAACGACCTCCCAATTAGTTCGGTTAATCGAGGGTTTACTGTAGAGCCAACGAAGTTAAAGCGAAATTGGTTTAAAAGCGCCACACGAAGAACTACCCTCCCCCGCCCATCGCGTTTGTCTGTTCTCTACAAGGTTTCCAGTGGGCGTGTGTGGGTGGGCTGGACGGACGGACGGGCGTGTGTGAGTGGGCGTATGGGCGTGCACGTGGCAGAAATAAGAGAAAATAGTGGCTTGTTGGGTGGTCCCAAAGTAGTTAACAAATAGTCGTGTGTACTAATTGGCTTTATTACATTTCGTGTGTGTGTGTGTGATGTGTGTGTGTGTGTGTGTGTGTGTGATGTGTACGAATTCATACAAAAGAGTTTCTGAAATACCTTTTTTTTATTCCCGTTTTCATACAATGCTTTCGTGTTTGTGCACCGGTGGCCGAATCGGAAACGTGCTGGTCTCGTATTCGCTTAGTTGTAGGTTCGAATCCCACACTCCTCCGATTACCAGTAGTAAATGATACATGCCTCCCAACAGTCCTTATAGCGCATATGTACGTAGGGCAAAGGTGACTGCTTCGGCCGCAGCAACTCAGCGCCTCCTGGTGTGTTAGGCTCCTCGCCTTCTTTGCTGATCATCAGCCCATTTGCCAAGGGACTACAGTAGTAAGATCAGGTTATTTATTTATTTATATATTTATTTATTTATGTATTTATTTATTTATTTATTTTTATAATTTTGTTTCAACCCCAACTAACTCTCTTCACTTCCTTTGGATTTTATGAATTTTTGTTATGCAAACGATCCACCTAATTAATTTATTTAATTTATTTATATGTTTGAAAACTCGCTGGTCCAGTAGGTTAGAGTGTCGTTACTTGCGACAAAAATCGAGGATGGGGGTTTGAACCCTGCCATCGGCGAAGCTGAACCAAGGGCATAGTTCACATTCCAAGCTACAAAATCCTTCGTAAGGAGCACCGTCCAAGCCTTCCGATAGGAGGGATTTTATGACGTTAAACCATATGAAATATTTATTTGTTTTATTTATATCTTTACTTGCTTGTCCCTTGTAGTGCCTCTCTCTCTCTCTCTCTCTCTCTCTCTCTCTCTCTCTCTCTCTCTCTCTCTCTCTCTCTCTCTCTCTCTCTCTCTCTCTCTCTCTCTCTCTCTCTCTCTCTCTCTCTCTCTCTCTCTCTCTCTCTCTCGCACTCGACAGGCTTCCGCCGTGACGTCACAGTGCACTCTCAGCTGCTCCCCGCTGTGTACTGAGCCCCCTCTTATCTTGAACCCACCCTCCTCCCTCCGTGTCTCCTCTTCCACTTCCCCCTTCCCTTTCTCCCCTTGCCTCCCTCCCCTTCCCTCTCTCTTCCCCTTCCCTCCCTCTTCCCCTTCCCTCCCTCTTCCCCTTCCCTCCCTCTTCCCCTTCCCTCCCTCTTCCCCTTCCCTCCCTCTTCCCCTTCCCTCCCTCTTCCCCTTCCCTCCCTCTTCCCCTTCCCTCCCTCTTCCCCTTCCCTCCCTCTTCCCCTTCCCTCCCTCTTCCCCTTCCCTCCCTCTTCCCCTTCTCCCCCTCTTCCCCTTATCCCTCCCTCTTCTCCCCTTCCCTCCCCTCTGATCCCCTTCCCTCCCTCTTCCCCTTCCCTCCCTCTTCCCCCTTCCCTCCCTCTTCCCCTTCCCTCCCTCTTCCCCCTTCCCCCCTCTTCCCTTTCTCTTTCCCCTTCTCTTCCCCTTCCCCTTCCCTCCCTCTTCCCCCTTCCTTTCCTCTCCCCCTTCCTCCCTCCCCTCTTCCCCTTCCCACTCCCCTCTTCCCTTTCCCTCCCTCTTCCCCTTCCCCCCTCTTCCCCTTCTCCCCCTCTCTCCCCTTCCCCCCTCTTCCCCTCCCCCTCTCTTCCCCTTCCCCCCCCCTCTTTCCCCACTCCCCCCTCTTCCCCTTCCCCCCCCCTCTTATTCCCTTCCCCCTCGTCCCCCCCGCCCCCCCTCCCCTGCCCCATCCCCCTCTTCCCCCTTCCCCTCTCCCCTTTCCCTCTCTCCCCCTTCTCCCCCTCTTCCCCTTCCCCCTCTTCCCCCTTCCCCCCTTCCCTTTCCCCTCTCCCCCCTCCCCCCCTTTCCTCCCCTCTCCCCCTTTCCCCCCTTCCCCCTCCCCCCTTCCCCCCTTCCCCTCCCCCTTCCCCTCTCTCTTCCTTCCCCTCCCCCCCTTCCCCTCCCCCCTTCCCCCTCCCCCCT
>NC_134806.1:1282500-1295000 GCF_046742065.1 Oratosquilla oratoria | reverse complement strand
TCTTCCTCCCCTCTTCCCTTTCCATCTCCATCACACCATTCTCTCCCTTTCACGACCCCTTCCTCCTCCTCCTCCTCCTCCTTTTCCCTTCTTCTTCCTTTCCCCTTCTTCTTCCTTTCCCCTTCTTCTTCCTTTCCCCTTCTTCTTCCTTTCCCCTTCTTCTTCCTTTCCCCTTCTTCCTTCTTCCTTTCCCCTTCTTCTTCCTTTCCCCTTCTTCTTCCTTTCCCCTTCTTCTTCCTTTCCTCCTCCTCCTCCTTCTTTGTCCCCCCGGTGCCATGTGTCTTAATTTGTTGTGCCTTCTCTTTCTCCTTCGCACGCCGCCTCCTTCGACTTCCTGTAGACACACCCATTCCCTCTCTCCCTCCCATTCCCTCTCTCCCTCCCATTCCCTCTCTCCCTCCCATTCCCTCTCTCCCTCCCATTCCCTCTCTCCCTCCCATTCCCTCTCTCCCTCCCATTCCCTCTCCTCCCTCACTCCCTCCTACTCCCTTTCTCCCACCCCCTCCCACTCCCTCCCTCCCTCTCCCTCCCACTCCCTCCCACTCCCTCCCTCTCCCTCCCTCCCACTCCCTCCCACTGTCTTCCTCCATCCCACACTCCCTCTCCCTCCCTCCCACTCCCCCTTCCTCCCACTCCCTTCCTCCCACTCCCTCCTCGCCTTCATCCTTATCCTCCCTTCACTTTTTCTTTTCCTTCTTCTCCTTCTTCTCCTTCTTCTTCTTCCTCTTCTTTTTCCTTTTCTTTCTTTTCTACCTGATCTCCCTCTTCTACCTCTATCTCTTCTTCATCGTCTTCCTTTTCCTCCTCCTTCTTCCTCTCTTTTCTCCACCTCCTCTTTCTCTTCTTCCTCTTTTTCCTCTTCCTCTTGTTGCAACCGAAGTGGGGCTTCAAGTCTACCAAGTCTCAAGGTCGTCTTTGCTTCACAGGAGACCTTTTGGTCTATAACGAGGCGAGAGAGAGAGAGACAGACAGAGAGAGAGAGAGAGAGAGAGAGAGAGAGAGAGAGGATGAGGGTGAGAGAGAGGAAGAGGGTGAGAGAGAGGAAGAGGGTGAGAGAGAGGAAGAGGGTGAGAGAGAGGAAGAGGGTGAGAGATAGTAGAAAAGGTTGAGAGAGAGGAAGAGGGTGAGAGAGAGGGGAAAGAGAGGGGAAGAGGGTGAGAGAGGGGAAGAGTGGGAGAGAGAGAGAAAGAGAAAGAAAGAGAGAGAGAAAATAATCTTCCTCCAGCATATCAAACAAGGTTCTATGTAAAGTGTTGGAGGTGGGCGCTGATACCGCCGATGAATCGAATGTTGAAGGAAAACTAGCCCAGTGTGATAACCCCTATACGTGCAATTGCATGTGCAGGAAGTTCGTTTACGGTAGATATGTTTGGCAAAGTTTTGTATCTATATGTGTACTGTGAATAATCGTTATTTATAAACAAAGTGAACACTGGTCTTGTATATTAAATTTATTTATTAATAATTTGTATTTTAATAGTGTTTTGTATTTTTATTTTTTATTATTCGTTTATTTTTTATTCTTATCTTTATTCATTTTTATTTATTTATTTATCTTTATATATTTGTTTATCTTTATTTTTATTTATTTATTTTTGTTTATCTTTATTTTTATTTATTTGTTTATCTTTATTTTCATTTATTTATGTTTATCTTTATTTTTATTTATTTGTTTATATTTATCTTTTTTAGGTTAGGTAACTATGCAGATTCTGTCTTCCCGCTTAGGGTGTCGCCGGTTGTTGTTGTTGTTGTGATTGTTGGCGTGTGGGTTGACCCCCACAAACAGTTTTCTTCGTTTTCTGCGTTTTTTATTAAAAATTCTTTTTGGGCGCTCGCGCGAACAGGTGGAGGCAGCGGTCTTCACCCGTACCTCCTTCACCTCCATCTCCTCCTCCTCCTCCTCCTCCTCCTCCTCCTCCTCCTCTTCCTCCTCCTCCTCTTCCTCCTCCTCCTCTTCCTCCTCCTCCTCTTCCTCCTCTTCCTCCTCCTCTTCCTCCTCCTCTTCCTCCTCTTCCTCCTCTTCCTCCTCCTCTTCCTCCTCTTCCTCCTCCTCCTCCTCCTCCTCTTCCTCCTCCTCCTCTTCCTCCTCCTCTTCCTCCTCTTCCTCCTCTTCCTCCTCCTCTTCCTCCTCTTCCTCCTCCTCCTCTTCCTCCTCTTCCTCCTCCTCCTCTTCCTCCTCCTCTTCCTCCTCCTCTTCCTCCTCCTCCTTGAGTTCGCATACAGGACGAGACTTGTATAGTAACTTACTGGAAAGTGGCCTCCATCAAGGCGTAAACAGCCCTACCCGAGGAAGATAACATCCTTGACCTAATATTCTCTACAACAGAAAATCTTGTAAACCAAGTAAAATATAGGCCCATTATTCAGCACTAGTGATCATCGTACCATCACATTCAAAATTAAAATGGAAGCCAATTTATCTAAGACCAGCAAAGAAAAAGTACCCGACTTCCGTAGAGCTAATTTCAATAGACTTCGATCATTACTAGAAAACTTAGACTGGAGTACAACTTCGAACGAGACTGATATTGATAAAGCGTGGGAAAACTTCATCAAGGACCTAAACAATGCTGTAAATCTCTGTGTTCCCTATCGTGAGAGGCGCCCGGCAACAAATAAACCAAAGTGGTGGAATAGGGAAATTAGTAACAACCTCTCTCGTAAAAAGAGTGCGTACAAAAAGTATTTATCAACTAAAAGCCAAGAAGATAAACTAACACTAGACAGAATTCGCCGCGAAACAAAAACACTGATAAAGCGTAGTAAGAAAGATCTTGAAGAATATATTGCTGAGGCAAGCAAGTCGAACCCTAAAGAATTCTATAGTTATGCGAATAAGAAGAAAACGCTCACCTGCGGCATTGGACCATTAAATGACGATGAAGGAAAACATACGGATGATGAAAATGAGATGGCCTCAATCCTTAAATTTTTTTTTGCATCCCGTCTTCACAGACGAAGATTGCTCAGTGTATCAGCCACCAGAACATAAAATGTGCCAAAAACGTTTTAAATCAACTCATAATTACAGAAAGGGATGTCGTACAAGTGATTGATAAGCTCAAAATGAATAAAGCCCCGGGACCTGACAAAATTTCACCTAGAATTCTGCAAGAAGTCAAAAATCAAATCGGTAAACCCTTGTGCATCCTCTTCAACAGATCATTAGCACTCGGTAAAGTCCCATCAGATTGGAAATGTGCTAACGTAACACCAATATTCAAGAAAGGGGACAAATCAACAACCAGGCAACTACAGACCGATTAGCCTAACTTCGATTGTGTGCAAACTGCTAGAGACAATTATCCGTGACAGCGTAGTAAATTATTTAGAAGAAAATAAGATTATGAAAGATTCACAACATGGCTTCCGAAGCAAACGCTCATGTCTAACTAATCTCCTTGACTTTTTTCATGACGTCTTTAACAAATACGAGGAATGTAGATCTGTTGATATAATCTATCTAGATTTTCAGAAGGCATTCGATAAAGTCCCCCACAGACGATTGCTCGACAAATTAAAAATGCACAGCATTTCTGGTAATATCCACAACTGGATTAAAGATTGGCTCTCAGAGCGGAAACAGAGGGTCGTAATTAACGGGGCATCATCTAGCTGGCTCGACGTTAAAAGTGGCGTACCGCAAGGATCAGTTTTGGGACCCGTCTTGTTCTTAATATATATAAATGATCTAGATGACGGCCTCTGCAAAGTATCAAAATTTGCTGATGACACAAAAATTGCCGGTAAAGTAATAACCACCAAAGAGAAAGAAACTCTACAATCCGATCTAGATAAATTATCAAGTTGGGCTAGCAAGTGGCAAATGAAATTTAACGTTAACAAATGTAAAGTTATGCACATTGGAGGTAACAATGATCACATCCAATACCAAATGAATGGCGAAATACTGGATTCAGTAACTAAAGAAAAAGATCTAGGAGTTTTAATATCAAATGATTTGAAGCCAAGTCAACATTGCTCAGAAGTTGTTAAAACAGCAAACAAATTAGTTGGCTTCATCGGAAGAATCTTCGAAAATAAATCAGTAATAATATTGCTAAACCTTTATATGTCATTGGTTCGTCCCCCATCTAGAATACTGTGTACAATTTTGGTCCCCATACTACCAGAAAGATATTAACAAACTAGAAAGAGTACAACGGAGAGTGACCAAAATGATACCAAGGCTGAGAAATCTGCCGTATGAAGAAAGACTAAAAAATCTAAAACTTGTTCTCCCTCTCAAAAAGAAGAATGCGAGGAGATTTGATTGAGGTTTTTAAAATGTTCAAAGGCTTTGACAACATTAATGTCAAAGATTACTTCTTATTAGACCAATCAAATACAAGAAGACGCCAAGATTTCAAAGTAATTGGCAAAAGATTCTCTACGAACGAAAGTAAGCACTTCTTCTTTAACCGGGTTGTTAACGTGTGGAATTCGTTACCTCCCACTGTCGTCGAAAGTAACACGATAACAACATTTAAAAATCGCTTAGACAAATACTTGGAATCTAATCCGCAGATAAAATATTATCCTTTGCAATAAAAGATATGACAATCAGACATTTAATCATAATTGGATTAATCGGATAGGATAGTGATAGCAGTAGTGTTAGTTCGAAAGTAACACGATAACAACATTTAAAAATCGCTTAGACAAATACTTGGAATCTAATCCGCAGATAAAATATCATCCTTTGCAATAAAAGATATGACAACCAGACATTTAATCATAATTGGATTAATCGGATAGGATAGTAATAGCAGTAGTATTAGTTCATCTTCTATCGCCTAGTTGCCCTGTTTCCTTAACTGTAGTGTAGTTTAGTTAACACAAACAGCCTCGTTAGGGCCAGTAGGCCTGCTGTTGTTTGTTCTTCCTTTGTGTTCCTTTGTGTTCCTCCTCCTCTTCCTCCTCCTCCTCTTCCTCCTCCTCCTCTTCCTCCTCCTCCTCCTCCTCCTCCTCTTCCTCCTCCTCCTCTTCCTCCTCCTCTTCCTCCTCCTCCTCTTCCTCCTCCTCCTCCTCTTCCTCCTCTTCCTCCTCCTCCTCCTCTTCCTCCTCTTCCTCCTCCTCCTCTTCCTCCTCCTCCTCTTCCTCCTCTTCCTCCTCCTCCTCTTCCTCCTCCTCCTCCTCTTCCTCCTTCCTCCTCTTCCTCCTCTTCCTCCTCTTCCTCCTCCTCCTCTTCCTCCTCTTCCTCCTCTTCCTCCTCCTCCTCTTCGTCCTCTTACTCCTGCTCATCCTCCCCTTCCTCCTCGTTCTCCTTCCCCTCCCCATTCCTTCTCTCCATTCCTCCTCCTCCCTATTCCTTCTTCTTCCTTCTCCCCATTCCTCCTCTTCTTCCTTTTCTCACCCCTTGCCCATTCCTCTTCCTTCCCCTCCTACCTCCTCCTCCCCATTCCTCCCCAATCCTCCCCCCATTCCTTCTTCTCATTCTTCCTACCCCCTCTCCATTCCACCTCCTCCCCCCTCACCATTCCCCTCTCCTCCTCTTTCTCCTCTTTCATCTCCCCTTCCCCTCTCCATTCCCCCCTCTACATCATCCCCCTTCCATCATCCCCTCCCCCCCCTCTCTCTCTCTCTCTCTCGCTTTCCTATATTTTATTTTCGTACATCTTTTTGATGACGTCTACTTTCGGATGAATTATTTAAAAATTTTTACTCTCCTAACGATGCCATTGTATCTAAACTTGTTTTTTTTCCGTTTCAGGTGCGGGTTAGGAGGATTTATGGAGACCTAAATCTCTGCCTCAAACTAAACTAGTTCAGGTATCTCATTAAATCTAACTAAACCTTGTTACGTAGGTATTGGTGTGCGTGTACACGCCCCTAGCTTTGCTTCGCTCCGCTTTGCTTTGCTTCGCTTTGCTTCGCTCCTCTTTGCTTCGCTTTGCTTCGCTCCTCTTTGCTTCGCTTTGCTTCGCTCCTCTTTGCTTCGCTTTGCTTCGCTCCTCTTTGCTTCGCTCCTCTTTGCTTCGCTCCTCTTTGCTTCGCTCCTCTTTGCTTCGCTTTGCTTCGCTCCTCTTTGCTTCGCTTTGCTTCGCTCCTCTTTGCTTCGCTTTGCTTCGCTCCTCTTTGCTTTGCTTTGCTTTGCTTCGCTTCACTTTGCTTTGCTCTGGTGTTCGAGAATAACCAGCGCTTCTATACACGGGGATATCCATTCGAAAAGCGATCAAGATTCTCTTGTTGTACAAGAACGCTCCGTGGCTCTGGTCCGTAGGGTGGTTTCTGCATCCCCCCTCCTCCCATAACGTATTGACAGAATGAGATGCTTGTAGTCGTTACTCCACTCCCTATAACGGATGGGGGAGATTGGGTGCTAGTGTATACAGACTCGTATCTGTAATGGGGATCTTCCTCAGCATTGGCATTTGTTATTGTCGTGATGCCACGGGAATGAGGGCCTCGATTCATGACGTCATGTCGTTTGTTGTTGTGGTGGAGGTGCCTGTGTATAGTGATCGCTCTCTCATCACTCTCTCTTTCATCCTCTCTCCCTATTCCCCCTTCTCTCCCCCTCTCCCCCCCACCACTCTCTCCTACCACTCTTTCTCTCTCCCTTTTTCCCTTTCATTTCCCCCTCTCTCCCTGACACTCTTCTCCCTCCCTTCCTCCCCTCCCCTCCCCTCCCCTCCCCTCCTCCTTCCCTCCCTCCCTCCCTCCCTTTTTTTCTCCCTCTGCTATGACACAGACCACTCACTGTTACGGGCCTCTGCACCCTGTAGCACCCTGCAGCACCCACGCCTTCTCACCCTGGCTCTCACACTCTCACATTGTCGCCCTTCCTCTCACCCTTGCTCTCACCCTCGCCATTACTATCACCTCTCACCTCACCTCACCTCACGCCTACACCCTCAGCCTCTCACTCCCCTCACTCCCCTCGTCACCACTACCTCACTCCCCTCGTCACCACCACCTCTGTCACCCTCACCACCACCTCACTCCCCTCGTCACCACCTCACTCCCCTCGTCACCACCTCACTCCCCTCGTCACCACCACCTCACTCCCCTCGTCACCACCACCTCACTCCCCTCGTCACCACCACCTCACTCCCCTCGTCACCACCACCTCACTCCCCTCTTCACCACCACCTCACTCCCCTCGTCACCACCACCTCACTCCCCTCTTCACCACCACCTCACTCCCCTCGTCACCACCACCACCTCACTCACTCTCACTCACCCTCACCACCACCTCACTCCCCTAACCACCATCACCACCACCACCTCACCCTACCAATCCTCACCCTCTCCACCACCTCACCCTACCAATCCTCACCCTCACCACCACCTCACCCTACCAACCCTCACCCTCACCATCGTCACCCTTGCGTGTCCTTGATGTTGGCCTTGACTACTCTCAGCATTGAATCCTGGATGGATGGATGAGGGATGGATGGACGAATGGATGGATGATGGATGGTCTCGCTCGCGCTCTTCCCCTCGATGTCCTTCCGGTCTTCCGGTGTGTGTGCGTATGTGTGCGTGTGCGTATGTGTACTTGTGTGCGCGTATGTACGTGTGCGTGCATGTATATATTTTGTGTGTGTGTGTGTGTGTGTGTGTGTGTGTGTGTGTGTGTGTGTGTGTGTTTTCCATTGCCCCTCTGTTGCCCCTCCTATACGACTCTTCCTTTCCCCCTTTCCCCCCTTCCCCCCCTTCCCCCCCTTCCCCCCTTCCCCCCTTTTTCCCTCTTCTCTATTCCATTTCACCCTTTTACTCCACGACCTGTCATACCTTGCTGTGGTCGTGGGCGTCGTTGATGGGCTCAAGAATGCAACAAGGTTGTTGTTGTTGTTATTGGTGGTGGTTGTGGTGGTTGTGGTGGTTGGTTGTTGTTTTTGTTGATGGTGGTTGTTATTGGTGGTGGTTGTTGCTGTGGTAGTTGGTTGATTGCTGTTGTTGATGACTGTGGTGATTGGTGATGTTTGGTGGTGGTTGTGGTGGTGGTGGGCAATGGAGGAATGGAGGAAGAAATTAATTTGATTGTTTATTTACCTGTTAATTTACTTATTTCATCCACTTCCTTATTCATTTATTCATGTAATTTATTTTATTTTTATTTTTTTTGGATACTTGGTGGTTTATTTTTGTTTGAAAACTATCTCTGGGTCGACATGACGTCATGTCGTATGATTTCGAACCAAAACAAAACAAGACAAAATGTGAGGTTTCCGCTTTTAAGCCTTTCTCCAGAACCAATTCCCAGGCCCCGGAATCGATCCCTCCTTCCCTCAGAACTCCTTTCCAGACCCCAAGAATTTCCTTCCCCCTTTCCCCCCCAGAACCGCCCTCCCCCCTTTCTCCCCCCAGAATTCTTCTCCGTGTTTGATCATGGCCACTGGCTGATGCTAAATTCCAACATCTTCATGAACACAAAAATGGCGATAGATAATAATAGAGTTGCTATCCTTGGAGAGACGAGGACATATTTTTTATTAATAATATTATTTTTGCTTGTTTAATTATTTATTTTTATTCTTTATTATTATTATTATTATTTTTTTTTTTTTGGAGGGGTTGGAGAACAAACTGCATCGTTCACAGGAACGGTTACAACGCTGTCGTCGCAAGAGAAAACTTGAAATTTGGAGTAAGAATTGTTGCGAAAGTGTAGGAGTGCTTTGAGAGACCACATGGGTCAAAGGAGTGGGAGAGAAAGAGAAAAAAAGAAAAAGAAAAAAAAAAGAAAAAATGCGGTCAACGTGGAGCAAGTGTGCCGAGCTAGTAGACGAGTCGGGAGGGTGGGATGGAGGAAGAGAGGGAGGGTGGGTGGGAGGAAGGAAGAGAGGGAGAGAGGAAAGAAGAGAGGGAAGAAAGAAGCGAGGGAGAGAGGGAATGAGGAAGGAAGAGGAGGGAGGAAGGAAGGAGGAGAGGGAGGGAGGAAGGAAGGAAGAGAGGGAAGGAGGGAGGGAGGGAGGAGGGAAGGAAGAGAGGGAGGGGGATGGAAGTGAGTGGGGAGGGAGGAAGGAAGAAAGAGAGAAAGGGAGGGAGGGAGGAAGGGAGGAAGGAAGGAAGAGAGAAAGGAAGAGAGAAAGGGAGGGAGGAAGGAAGGAAGGAGGAGAGGGAGGGAGGGATGAAGCAAGAAGGAGAGGGAGGGAGGGAGGAAAGGAGGAGGAGAGGAAGGGAGGAGAGGGAGGGAGGAAGGAAGGAGAAGAGGGAGGAAGGAGAGGAGGGAGGGAGGAAGGAAGGAGGAGAGGGAGGGAGGAAGGAAGGAGGAGAGGGAGGGAGGAAGGAAGGAGGAGAGGGAGGGAGGAAGGAAGGAGGAGAGGGAGGGAGGAAGGAAGGAGGAGAGGGAGGGAGGAAGGAAGGAGGAGAGGGAAGGAGGAGGGAAGGAAGGAGGAGAGGGAGGGAGGAAGGAAGGAGGAGAGGGAGGGAGGAAGGAAGGAAGGAAGGAGAGGAAGGAATGGAGGAGGAGAGGGAGGAAGGAAGGAAGGAGGAGAGAGAGAGAGGAAGGGAGGAAGGAAGAGAGAGAGATAGAGAGAGGGGGGGAAGAAGGAAGTAAGGAAAAGGAGGGAGGAAAGAAGGAAGAGAGGAAGGGAGGAGGGAAAGAAGAGAGGGAGTGAGGAAGGAATGAAGAGAGTGAGAAAGGGATGGAGAGAAGAAGGAAGAGAGGGAGGGAGGGAGGAAGGAAGAAAGAAAGAAAGAAAGAAAGAAAGAAAGAGAGAAGAAGGAAGTGAGGAAGAAAGAAGAAAGGGGAAGAGAGTAAGAAGAAAATAATGGGAAGAGAGAGAAAGAGAGACGATGAGATGATGAGGAAGAGGGTTGAGAAGAGAGAGAGAGAGAGAGAGCGAGGAGGAGAGAGAGAGAGAGGAGAGAGAGAGATTGATGAGAGAGAGAGGATTGGTGGAGAGAGAGAGAGGGAGGGAGGGAGGGAGGTAGGTGTCTTAAATTTCACAGAAGGATCTGAAGTCTCCAATATAAAGAATACTGGAGAGGTCTAAATTGTAGAAATTTCCAAAATAAACATAAATAAATAGATGAATAAATAAATAGATAAAAATAAGATAATAAATAGAATATAAGCAAATACAAATTGAAATAAAATAAATACACTTGGTTTACATTTATTTTAACTTGACCAAAATTCATTACAATAAATGAAATTGGTATTTTGAACAAAAGTATGAGCAAAATTCTCACACGAAAAAATAAAATAAACAGATGATAATATGTAGTTTAGCGAAATATAAAAAATTACAAACCAGTTTTATGGCAACACTGTAGAGGAACATCTGTAACAGGTGGTCTAGTCGTCAATTTGGACTCCAATTTGGACTCCCAGTTCGGACTCCCAGTCCGGACTCCCAATCCGACCCTATTCAGACTCCCATTTCGAATCCATTTAGAGCCAATTCGGACTCCCTATCGAAGTCCTGTTCGGACTCCCCTTAGGACTTCCATTCGAACTCCAATTGGAACTCCAATTGGAACTCCCATTCGGGGTCATTTGTACCCACTGAACCTGCAGTTGTCTTGATTGGTTCCCACGTGTCCCATATTTGTGTGTGTGTGTGTGTGTGTGTGTGTGTGTGTGTGTAGAGAGAGAGAGAGAGAGAGAGAGAGAGAGAGAGAGACACCACACCTGGGTAATCGTAGCCTCTTTCTGACTTCCTACCTACGTACTTGCCTACCAGCAAACATACTTGGCTACCAAACAATCTACCTACCCAACCTCCTACCTACCCAACCTCCTACCTACCCTCATACCTATCTATCTACCCTCATACCTATCTACCTATATACCCTCATACATACCTATCTACCCTCATACCTACCTACCTATCTACCCTCATATCTACCTGCTTACCTAGCTACCTACCCTCATACCTACCTACCCATCTACCTACCTACCTACCCACCTACCTACCTACCCTCATACCTACCTACCCTCATACCTACCTACCCTCCTACCTACCTACCTACCTACCTACCCTCCTACCTACCTACCTACCCTCCTACCTACCTACCTACCTACCCTCCTACCTACCTACCCTCCCTCATACCTACCTATCTACCTACCCTCATACCTACCTATCTACCTACCCTCATACCTATCTACCTACCCTCATATCTACCTACCTACCAAGCTACCTACCCACCTATCTAAAACCTACCTACATACGGACCAAATCACCCATCAACCTACCAACAACCTACCTATTTACCTACCTGCCCCCGCTAGCCTACCTGTCTGTAGCCCTCATTTCAAGCTGGTAATACTTGCTAATACTAGACCGCTCTTCTTGGCATGAAGTCCATATTAGGTTGGAGAATCTAGTTTTACCCTCTACTTAGAACGAAAGGCAAGAAAAATAGCCCGTGACGTCACTGGAACATAATGACGTAACGATGACGTCACGGGTTACATGACGAAACGATGACGTCACGAGCCTGGCGTTCTTTCAGGATCGGGGTCAGTCGTCTGGCGAGAGGGAGAGAGAAGGGGGAAGGAGTGGTTGGGCGGAGGAGGTGTAGGTGGGTAGATGACTGTGGAAGTAGAAAAAGGGAATTCTCTCTCTCTCTCTCTCTCTCTTCTTTTCTTTCTCTCCCTCTCTTCTTTTCTTTCTCTCCCTCTTCCTTCCTCCCTCCCTCTCTCTCCCTCTGTGTGTGTGTGTGTGTGTGATATATATATATATATAATATATATATATAGAGAGAGAGAGAGAAAGAGAGAGAGAGAGCATTGATCAATATGCAATGCTGACCACGCGCACGCACGCACACACACACACACACACACACACACACACACACACACACACACACACACACACACACACACACACACACACACACACACACACACACACACACACACACCTTGCTCAAAGGGGACAGTAATGACTTGCAGTTTTATCCAATTTTATCAGAATTTAGTTTTAGATGAAAGGCGCTTTGGGCTCGTACTACTTCCGCCGCATTGGTTGTTCCATTTATCCGTTGCCCCAGGCTGCGTCGAAAGCTGGACAATGTAACATTGTAGTCTTCAATTTTACACTGTGTGTGTGTGTGTGTGTGTGTGTGTGTGTGTGTGTGTGTGTGTGTGTGTGTGTGTGTGTGTGTACACGTGTGTTGATGTTCTTTGGGGGGTATGTGTTTTGCTGAGGTCGGGCCTCGTATATGGCGGTTTTAGGTGTGTGTGTGCGTGTGTGTGTGTGTGTGTGTGTGTGTGTGTGTGTGTGTGTGTGTGTGTGTGTGTGTTTGGGCAGGGAGGAGGAGGAGGGAGGGAGGAGGAGGAGGAGAAAGGCTTTGTTATTGAAGGGTGACGAGTCGGCCACTTTGTGTGCTTCAGGAAGGACTAAAAATGTCCGCCACTTTTGTTTCGTCGTTTATTTCTTTATTGTATATTTAGTAGTGTGTGTCTGCGTGCATATATATATATATATATATATATATATATATATATATATATACATACAATTTTTTTTATAGATGACGGAAAGGGGGGTCACCGATTACATTAAGCGACGTTGCTGCGGATGTGCTGTGTC
>NC_134806.1:1272500-1277500 GCF_046742065.1 Oratosquilla oratoria | reverse complement strand
GTCGAGATAGAGGATCACGATACTGCAAGACGTTACTGACCCCTTGAGCAAGGAGATTGTGTGTATGTATGTGTGTGTGTGTTACAACATTACACATGGATCGGAGTGCAAGCTATGAAAATCATCTGGGAGTGTAATAACTGTCCATCACGGGTCCAGCACGTGGTCCATGACCATGATGAACCAGAGAGAGAGAGAGAGAGAGAGAGGAGGATAGAAAGTAGGGAGGGAAGAGAGGGAAGAAAGGAGAGGATAGGAGGAAGGGAAACAGGAGGTTAGGGTAGGAGATTGAGCGAGTGAGAGAGAATGAAGGAGGGAGGGAGGGAAGGAGGGAGCGATGGAGGGAAGGAGTGAATGAGGGAGGGAGCGAGGGAGGTAGAGAAGGAAGGAGCGAGTGAGGGAGGGAGAGAATGAGGGAGGAAGGGAGGGAATGAATGAAGGAAGGAGGGAGGGAGGGAATGAGGGAGGAAGGGAGGGAAGGAGGGAAGGGGTGAAGGAGGGAGAGATGGAGGTAAATGGCACAAGGATGGACTAAGACGTTGTTGTTGTTGTTGTTGTTGAGGTAAAACAGTTTGTGTTATAGCCACTTGTACCTGTTAGCGTGTCGAGGTGGTGGGGGGGGGGCTGGCGAGGGTGGGAGTGTGTGGGGGGGGCTCCATATGGCGTGGGGGCGCCATTTGTGGACCAAGTTTCGAGTGGCACTAGTGCCAGTCACAAGGTCTGGTAAGCCAGAGAGCGCCTGAGGATGTTTACTTATAAACATTGAGAACAGTTATTTTTTCATTTTCTTTCTTTATTTGTCTAATTGGTTATTTCTCTTTGTTGATTTATTTATTGACATTTATTTATTTATTTTTGGAATATGTTATTTATGTTTCTATTTACTTTGTTGTTTATTTATTTATCCATTTTATTTGTTTTGTCCTAAAATTCTTCAATCTCGCGAAACGTGGCAACCTTGATGTCTTCTTATATTTTGGGTTTTAATAGTTTCTGATGTACTGTTATGTGCACACGCATAGTATATAGGCATACATAATGAATATATCTATTTTTCAAGTTAAAGAACTTGTTAATGTAATAATTGTAGCCTGATGACACCAAAAATAGCTGAAGACAAAAGAGGGTCCGTCCAGAGTTTCCAGATTCGCCAGATACTGGAAATATGATATTAATAGAACACGTACATACTCGTACCTATAGCAAGGGCTTTTTCCCCCTTACAAGGGAGGTAGCCAAAAAACAAAGGCATAGAAACCACTCCCACCCATTTCATCCCAATCATGCTCCACTCCCCTCCACCCTCTTCCCTCCCTCTTATCTTGGCACCTCCTGGATGACGGGTCATCCCTGCATCTTGTCCACTGGTCTGGGTCAAAAGCAGTGTCGCAAGACATAGTACATCCACAGCAAGTCCGTTTCATTTAATCGGCGACCCCCCCCCCTCTCCGTCCCTTCATGCAGAAAAGAAGAAGACGGGGAGAAATCCCTTCGGGCTGCGTCAATTTATTTCTTGTTAATAGAATAATTGTTATAATTATTAAAAAAGATATTCCTAATGAACTGCAATTTTCTTTCCACTATATTGATGAGAATCTTTCGCTTGGAACAGGCTTTTGGAATGAATTACATCAAATCCAACATAAATACATTATTTACACGTCACGTTCATCATAACAGGAATTTGAGGGACTTAAATTTCGCGGTGCATAGTTTGGGAGTCCTACAGTTTCCCTCTTAGGTGAATAAAATCGCCTGACGCGCAAATCATTCGGTGTAAAATGATTTGTCCATAGTGTTAGTGAACAGTACCGATGCTGCCCTTGAGGTGCCACTAATTAGTTAGTGCCACTTAATAAATTCGCTTCGTATTTGAGTCAGGAAGAAAGAAGAGGAGGAGGGTAGATCGTGGAGATGGGAGGAGAAAGTGAGGAGGAGGAGGTGAGGAGGAGAAGAGAGTAGGAAGAGGAGAAGGGAGGAGGAAGAGGAGGAGGGAGGAGGAAGAGGAGAAGGGAGGAGGAAGAGAAGGGGAGGAGGAGGAGAAGGTGAGGAGGAGGAGAAAGGGAAGGATATGGGAGGGGGAGGATAAAGGGAGGATATGGAAAAGGGGAGAAAAGGTGAGGAGAAAGGAATGGAGAGGAAAAGGGAAGAATATGGGAGGGGAAGAGAAGGGAAGGGGGAGGAGGAAGAGAAGAGAAGGGGAGGGAAGATGAGAAGGAAGGGATGAGAAGGAAAGGAGGAAGAAGAAAGAGAGGAGGAGGAGAAGGAAAGGAGGAGGAAAAAGGAAGGAGGAAAGAAGAGAAGGAAGAGGAAAAAGGAAGGAGGAAAGAAGAGAAGGAAGAGGAAAAGGGGAGGAGAAAGAAGAGAAGGAAGAGAAGGGGAAGAGGAGAAGGAAGAGGAGAAAGAAGAGAAGGAAGAGGAAAAGGGGAGGAGGAGGAGGAGGGTGGGGGGGGGAACGAGGAAGGGGCTAAAGGAATGTGTGTGTTTAATTTGGGAGAGAGGCTCCCACGGGCTTTAGGTGTGAGCCCGTTTGGTGGGTGATTGTACATACGAGTGTGTGTGGGCCCAGCCACACACACTCATACATTCACAAGATGTGCACACGCATAAGAATGCGCATGCACATCTCCGTGAATGCACCCTTCTCAATATAACTGAATTTGATGGTAGGTGGTGACATCTTGGTATATATAATGTAAGAAAAGGGGAGGGGGGTGATCCAATGTATGAGTGTGTGTGACCTTGGCCACACACACTCATACATACATTGGATGTGCATACGCATGCAATATGCGTATGCACATCACCATGAATACACCCTTCCGGACAATAAGCATATATATATTGAAATTAAAGGGGGGGGTGATCCAATGTATGAGCGTGTGCCTTGGTCACACACACTCATACATACATTAGATGTGCATACGTATGCAATATACGTATGCACATCGCTATGAATTCACCCTTCCGAACAGAGACATGTATATATAATATTTTAGAGGGGGGGCTGACACTCCACCAGCCGACGCAGTTCAAACGGACTTAAGTGGCTGCATAGGCGGCGCACAAGACCCTCTGATGTTGTCGGAGGCCCTCTCCTCAGAAAAGAAGTTGCGGGGCAATGCTTGAGGTAGTGGTTAAGGGTGGCTTCAGGGTGGCGGCAATGATGGGGTTAGTCTTGATTTGCCAAAAACAACGGTCCTCCAACCGCAGACGGAAGAGCAGAGTTTCCACTTTTCTAGGTGTGGAGCGAGGAGGGCTAAAGGAAGGAAAGGACGGGAGTGGGGGGAGGGAGTGTATGGGGAGTGGGGGGAGGGAGTGTATGGGGGAGTGGGAGGGAGGGGAGGAAGACTTCTCAATTGTCATCACGTTCATTGCCACGGGCGGACTGATCCTGTTGTCGTCGAATTGGTCGTTAATTGGGTCGTTAAGTCGTCCCGGGGTCGTACATTGTTCTGGTATACTTGGGTAGTTAGTGTCGATTGGCTACCGGGCGTGGGCGTGTGGGTCGTTTTGGAGTAGATACCGAGTCCAGGATGATTATATTGCCTTTTTATTAGTATATTGTTTTATTTATATAGTTATTACACTTATTATTATTCATTTTTTGTATATATTTTGTTTTTGGGTGACTGTCTATATTGCATTATTATTATTATTATTATTATTATTATTATTATTATTATTGTTATAATTATCTAATTTATATTTATTCTATTTATAAATATTGCATTTTTATTTTACCTTTTTATTTATGTATTTATATATTTTATGTTCTTGGTATCTCCTCCTCACCCCTCCATCCCCACTCACGTGAATAAAATCGCCTGGCGGCAGACAGACCGAGTCGCGTTGGGAAGTGAACATCCGCAGACCAGGTGTCGGGCGACCTTAGAACACATAAAAGACCTTGAATGGATCAAAGGTAGAGAGGGGAGTCGAGTGGGGGATATGTTAGATCCAAAGATGCTCATACTCTCTCTCTCTTCCTATCTCCCTCTCCCTCCCTTTCTCTCCCTCTCTCTCTTCCTATCTCCCTCTCCCTCTCTCTTCCTATCTCCCTCTCCCTCCCTCTTTCTCTCCCTCTCCCTCTCTCCCCTCTCTCTCTCTCTCTCTCCCTCTCTCTCTCCCTCTCTCTCTCCCTCTCTCTCTCTCTCTCTCTCTCCCTCTCTCTCTCTCTCTCTCTCTCTCTCTCTCTCTCTCTCTCTATATATATATATATATATATATATATATATATATTAGAGAGAAAGAGAGAGAGATTAGCACGCTGTCCATAGGTTTCCAGATCTGTTACTTATCCCTTTCGCTGCCCAGTGTTCCCCTTCCCCCCTCCCCCCTCCCACCCCGACCCCCGTCATCTGAATGAGATCACTCGTGTGTTCGTTTCTTGGCGTTGGCTTTGGAGAGAATCCGATTGTCTTTCGAAAATTATTATTATTATTATTATTATTATTATTTTATTTTTCATTTTAATTTATTTTTTATTTTTTATTCTTTTTTGCTTCCTGTTGTCACGTGAGAGGAATGAACCTTTAGCCCGGGGCGACTTTGGCGCCAAAATCGAAACGGAAACCGGGGCGACTTTGGCGCCAAAATCGAATCTGAAACCGGGGCGACTTTGGCGCCAAAATCGAAACGGAAACCGGGGCGACTTTGGCGCCAAAATCGAATCTGAAACCGGGGCGACTTTGGCGCCAAAATCGAAACGGAAACCGGGGCGACTTTGGCGCCAAAATCGAATTAAGAGCGGGGCAGCTGTGGCGAAAAATGTTAAATTAGTAAATAAATAAAATAGAATAAATAATAAATAAATAAATGAATAGATAAATAAAAAAACTGTATAGGTAAACAAACCATTCTTCAGGCCAATTTGAGGTCCCACGTGCTGTAGGTAATTACACTGTCGATTGTTCGTACGCGGGGGTAATTACCACTGTTAGAAAATGACATTCATTAAAGAAGAGGTCTTTGATTTATTTTAATTGATATGTTTAGTT
>NC_134806.1:1262500-1267500 GCF_046742065.1 Oratosquilla oratoria | reverse complement strand
CATACGACACTACTCGAAACACACACACACACACACACACACACACACACACACACACACACACACACACACACACACACACACACACACAGTGTGTATTGGAATGGTAGTGTACATAGTGAACACACTTGACACAAGGGGAGGGAGCGTGTTCATGCAAGGGTGGGAGGGAAGAGGAGGGGGAGAGAGATGGGGGAGGGGGGAACTGGCCGGACGAGCCGGTACAAGCGCGCGTCGCGACCTGAATGACCTTCGCTTCTTTCCGGACGTTGGTGGGGGGGGGAGAGGGGGGATGCTTGGGGGGCGTACACCCATCCATTCACATACATGCCCCTTTTCCCCGTTTTCTGCTCCCCACTTTCCCCCTTTCCTACTTTCTCCCATCCCCCTCCCCCTTTCCCCCTTCCCCCTTTCCCCCTTCCCCCTTTCCCCCTCCCCCTTTCCCCCTACCCCTTTCCCCCTACCCCTTTCCCCCTACCCCTTTCCCCCTCCCCCTTTCCCCCTCCCCCTTTCCCCCTCCCCCCTTTTCAGGTCAAGGTTGGGAATGCTGTTTGTTATTGTAATTATTATTTTTGTTTTGTTTTGTTATTTTTGAAGAAAGTGGGTTCGTTAAGACGAAAGACGAACGATCACGGGTTGCACTCTTTCTCTTGTTCTCTCTCTCTCTCTCTCTCCTTTCTCTCCTCTTTCTCTCCTCTCCCCCTCTTTTTTCTCCCCCTCTTTTTTCTCGCCCTCTTTTTTCTCACCCTCTTTTTTCCCTTCCTCTTTTTTTCTCTTTTTTCTCTCCCTCTTTCTCTCCCACTCTTGCTCCTCTTTCTCCCTCTCACCCTCTTTCTCCTTCCTCCGTCTCTTTCTCCCTCTTTCTCCCTCTCCCTCTCTTTACTTCTCTCCCTCTCTTTACCTCTCTCCCTCTCTTTACCTCTCTCCCTCTCTTTACCTCTCTCCCTCTCTTTACCTCTCTCCCTCTCTTTACCTCTCTCCCTCTCTTTACCTCTCTCCCTCTCTTTACCTCTCTCCCTCTCTTTACCTCTCTCCCTCTCTTTACCTCTCTCCCTCTCTTTACCTCTCTCCCTCTCTTTACCTCTCTCCCTCTTTCCCCCTTTCTCTTTCTCTCTTTCTCCCTCCCTCTCTCTTTCCTCTCTCTCTCCCTCCCTCTCTCTTTCCTCTCTCTCTCCTCTCTCTCTCCTCTCTCTCTCTCTCCCTCTCCATTTCTCCCTCTCCCTCTCCATTTCTCCCTCTCCCTCTCCATTTCTCCCTCCCTCTCCCTTTCTCCCCCTCTCTCCCTTTCTCCCTCTCTCTCCCTTTCTCCCTCTCTCTCCCTTTCTCCCTCTCTCTCCCTTTCTCCCTCTCTCTCCCTTTCTCCCTCTCTCTCCCTTTCTCCCTCTCTCTCCCTTTCTCCCTCTCTCTCCCTTTCTCCCCCTCTCTCCCTTTCTCCCCCTTTCTCCCTCTCTCTCCCTTTCTCCCCCTCTCTTCTCCCTTATCCCCCACTCTTTCTCCTCTCTCCCTTCTCGCCTTCCTTCTTCCCTCCAGTCCTCCCTCTCATTCATCGTTGTTTTCCTAGCAACCCGAATAAAATCGTCTGGCGGCAAAATTAATTAAAATTAGAATGGCCAGGACAAGTTCATAAGTGCTGATATTTTTATTTCGTAACCTTTGTGTTAACACGGGCTGACCTTTGTTTTTTTTTCTTCCTCTCCTTGCAGGTGTGTGTGTGTGTGTGTGTGTGTACACCAGAGTTGCTGACTTCCGCTGACTCTCTCAACAGGATCATCGCGTCAGCACTCAGGTCTCCAGGCACTGCGGCGTCGTCTCCTCCTCCTCCTCCTCCTCCTCCTCCTCCTCCTCCTCCTCTTTCTCCTCCTTCTCCTCCTCCTCCTCTTTCTCCTTCTACTGCTGCTCCTCCTCCTCTTTCTCCTCTTTCTCCTCCTCCTCTTTCTCCTCCTCCTCCTCCTCTTTCTCCTCCTCCTCCTCCTCTTTCTCCTCCTCCTCTTTCTCCTCCTCCTCTTTCTCCTCCTCCTCTTTCTCCTCCTCCTCTTTCTCCTCCTCTTTCTCCTCCTCTTTCTCCTCTTTCTCCTCTTTCTCCTCTTTCTCCTCCTCTTCCTCCTCTTTCTCATCTTTCTCATCTTTCTCCTCCTCTTCCTCCTCTTTCTCATCTTCCTCCTCTTTCTCATCTTCCTCCTCTTTCTCATCTTCTTCCTCTCTCATCTTTCTCCTCCTCCTCCTCCTCCTCTTTCTCATCCTCCCCATCTTCCCCTCCTCATCTTCTTCCTCCTCCTCTTCCTCCTCCTCTTCCTCCTCCTCTTCTTCCTCTTCCCCTTCATCCTCCTTCTCCCTCCTTCTCCCTCCTTCCTCCTTCTCCTCAACCTCCATTCCCATTGGTTTCAGACTATTGACATCCACATCCACTTATAACCGCCACAACCACGCCACCACAACCACAGACCGTCCACCTCACTTCACACCATACAAACAACCTTACCAAATACGGATAAAGCCAACTGTGGTGAGGTACAGTGGCTGCATCGTCCTCCAGAGGATATTCCGGTGGATCAGCAGTGGACCATGCACGCGCGCACGCTCACACACACGGACGCACGCACGCACAGTTGTTGACCATGTTACCATTAGGAGTGTAGTCTACAGCAGGTCATTTGAAAATCATTAAATTTCGTTTTAATCTAAACAGGATGTTAAGATTATTTAATTTCTGTTATGGTTTCCCAAATAAAAGGAAATTGTGTGTGTGTGTGTGTGTGTGTGTGTGTGTGTTGATAGAGTACTGGAATGCTAGTACGGAGGTGCAGCAGTACCTGGTTCGAATCCTGCCCAGGGCCGAAATTATTTCGGTATCGCTGCGCTTCGGGTCGTTACTCCGACTCTCGTGGGCGGGGAGTTGTGTGTGTGTGTGTGTGTGTGTGTGTGTGTGTGTGTGTGTGTGTGTGTGTGTGTGTGTGTGTGTGTGTGTGTGTGTGTGTGTGTGTGTGTGTGTGTGTGTGTGTGTGTGTAAGGTCATAGAATTACCCTTAGATCGGTCATACGAGCTCTGAGCTCTCTTCCGGGAGGGAAATAGCTGTCGATCACGATTCCAACACGTGATCCAAAGACCAAGGTGAAAGACCAAGGTGAATACACACACACACACACACACACACACACACACACACACACACACACACACACACACACACACACACACACACACACATACTAATAGCGTATGGATAAAGAAGCATTGCTGACGATGACAATGGTGACAGTGGCGGTTCCGTTCTTAGCAGCCTTATGAAGGCTGTCCTTGCCCCTTTGCTGAGTTGCTGAGTATCTGGGGAAGGAAAATGTGCTGATTGACCAGAATCAGCTGAGCTGAGCTGTGCTGAGCTGTGCCGAGTTCCTCGTAGGTCTCTTTCGACCTCAAACGACGACCCGAGTGCCTCACCTTCTTTTGACAATGTGGTTATGTTTTCGGTCGTGTTCGTTTGTCTAATGGCAGTTTTTGTGCAAAGTGAATATTTATTTTATTATTAGTAATACTTTATTTTCTGTCTTTTGGCTACCTCCCTTGTAAGGGGGAAAAGTCTTTGGTATGTGTGTGTGTGTGTGTGTGTGTGTGTGTGTGTGTGTATGTATGTATGTATGTATGTCAGTAATACTTCTTTTTTATTGTGTATTTGTTTGTATTTAGTTGGTAAAGGATAGGCCAATAAACGTGTTAATTTCGGTGTCGAAGCGGGTTGTTATTGATTGAATAACTAGTTATTTATTTGATTAATTTATGTTTCTAAGATCAAAATGGTAAAAGATATTATTTTTCCAACGGCCGTTACATTTTAGTGCCGAAATGGATTTTTAATAATCAACCATTTTTTATCTATGTATTTATTCATTTATTTTAATTTGTTTATTTTTAGATCAAAATAGAAAGCATTATAATTTTTTCAACTGCTGTGGCTAAGGGTAACTCGTTCCGAGCCCTTCTAATTTGTGCGAATTGGTATTTCGTGAGCCGCTGCTATTGTTGTCGGTTGTTATGATTCAGACAACAAATGTGATTTGCCAAACTGGAGAATATAACACGTTTTCTTGGAAACGAATCTAGACAGAACTGGTTTCGATCTCTTGATTGTCGGTCACCGGGGCACGCGGTAAAAGGTGGCTAGCGGGAGATCTGCGTGTGTGTACACACACACACACACACACACACACACACACACACACACACACACACACACACACACACACACACACACACACACACACACACACACACACACACACACACACACACACACACACACACACACACACACACACACACACACACACTCTTTCTGTCCGTCTTTTTTCCTTTGTCTCTCTCTCTCTCTCTCTCTCTCTCTCTCTCTCTCTCTCTCTCTCTCTCTTTCTCTCTCCATTTTTACGTCGTCTTCCTCCTTTGTACCCTTGTTCCACTTAACTAGTCCTTAGTTAACTGTTGTAAGTGAGAGTGAGTGTGTGAGCAAGTGAGCGAGTGAGTGCTAACTTGGGTGTGCCGTATACCTCTACCCACACGGGGCTCCGTTGTCGTGGGATCTTGAAGGACATCCAGCCAGCCAGCCAGCCAACCAGCCAACTGGCGGCGTCCGCCCACCTCTCGCCAGCGCGGGCGTGGGTCCCACTCAGGCTACAGAGTTGTCAAGGACGGGCGTGCGGGCGGGTCTCAGCTATGGGCGGGCAATGTTGTTAGCGCCAGGTGATTTTATTTGGGCCAGAAGCTCCCGAGTGTCCAAACCTCTCTCTCTCTCTCTCTCTCTCTCTCTCTCTCTCTCTCTCTCTCTCTCTCTCTCTCTCTCTCTCTCTCTCTCTCTCTCTCTCTCTCTCTCTCTCTCTCTCTCTCTCTCTCTCTCTCTGTAAGTGTGTGTGTGTTTGTGTGTGCCTCGTTTTGATATACGGGGTCAGGGCTGTGCTCGTGGGGTCCCACCTCCATACCTCCATAAAAAAAAAATCGGGGTATCTTGTGCATT
>NC_134806.1:1245000-1257500 GCF_046742065.1 Oratosquilla oratoria | reverse complement strand
ACTTGTTACGAGTAATTGAATAAAATGATTAATGTGTACAAGCAATTAAATAGATAACTGAATAAGTAGATCAACAGATGAATGGATAATGTATATAAATCATTAAATCTTGCAGTATGTCTTCGGGTTTATACATACATATACCAAAGGCTTTTTCCCCCTTATACGGGAGGTAGCCAAAAACAAAGGCTTAAAAATCCACTTCCACCCATTCCATCCCCAACATAATCCACTCCACCCCTTTCCCTCCCTCTTATCTTGGCTCCTTTTGGATGACGGGTCATCCCTGCATCTCTTCCACCTTCGGGTTTATAGTTTAGTGTAAACATTATGACGTATGTAAAGGCTTCCCTCGATTAAAATCGTCTGACGACAGACAGAATAAATGCTTTGAAGCGTTCTACCTGATAAAGGGTAACTTAATCCGTGAGGGTTAGGTAGATGTCGGCTTAATCTCTAAAGGTTAGATCTTAAGTTTTTAATCCCAGTTAAGGGAAGAAAATTGCATAACAACAGGTAAAACTAGAAATAGATTATATCGAAGCTCATTGTCATCAAAATGAGATGAATAAGGCATGTCACGTGACAAAAACTTTTTTTTCGTAATTAGTAAATGAGTTAATAGATAAATGAAAATATAAAAACAATTGAAAAAAAGAAGAAATTCCTATCTTCAGTTTGGTAATCGCAAAATAGATAAACGCCGTTGGCTTGCAGCGTAAAAAAAAATCTGGTTCGCTTCTGTCGTCGTCACAATTCAGTCACAGTTACTCGGTCACATTCATCCAGTCAGTCACATTCGGCAAGTCACTGTCACAGCCAGTCAACCAGTCAAAAGTCGCAGTCAGTCGGTCAGTCACAGTTATAGTATGCCAGTCACAATCGCAGTCAGTCAGTCAGTCAGTTATAGTCGGACAGTCACAATCGCAGTCAGTCAGTCAGTCAGTCAGTCAGTCACTTCGGGTGATCAGACGACCTTCCATGTTGCCAGCCAGCCAGGCGGGATCGGCCACTCGACAAGATTAAATGTAGATTTGCCACTTTTTGTCCCCAGTGGAGCGTACAGGGTGTGCTTTTATTTACCATCTTTTGGGAATTATGCATTCTCTCTATCTATCTATCTATTTATCTATTTATCTTTTCCCTTTGTGCGCATGCGTGTCTTGAAGAACTGGAGGAGTAGCTGGAGGGTTAGGTGGAGTCCTCCGGTGGAGTATTCCGTGGTGGACTCCTCCTTTTCCTCCTCCTCCTCCTCCTCCTCCTCCTCCTCCTCCTCCTCCTCCTCCTCCTCCTCCTCCTCCTCCTCCTCCTCCTCCTCCTCCTCCTCCTCCTCCTCCTAGGTGTTCGTACCTGCAGCACCTTGGGCTTTGTGTGTGTGTATGTGTGTGTGTGTGTGCGTGCGTGCGTGCGTGCGCCTGTGTAATCATGGATCATACTAAGACAGCAGGGCAGGTCCTTCAGTAATGGGTTTAAATTGGACAAATTTAGATTTAAAAAGGAAATAGACAAGAACCGGTTTACCAAGAGAGTAGTTAACGAATGGAATAAACTTAGTAACCATGTAGTGAGCTCCGAAACAATTTGCTATTTTAAGAGAAGTTAGATAACTGTATCTATAGGGATGAAAGATGGTAACGGACATGGAACTACCTAGTGTGGGCCTTAGGTTCTCTTGCAGTCTCCTTTAGTCGAATGTTCTTAATCGAGAAAGGTGAGTTTGTGATATTATATTATTTTAAAACGTATTTGTTTATTAATTTGATTTTGTTACACTTCGATAATTTTGTATTAAATTCGTTGTTGGTGCTGAGATTGGTGGGTCTATGAGTGTTTTGATTGTATATAAAATGGGAGGGTGAGGTATGATTTAGCCACCCCCCTATATAAGGGGGGAAAGGTTCTGTGTGTGTGTGTGTGTGTGTGTGTGTGTGTGTGTGTGTGTGTGTGTGTGTGTGTGTGTGTGTGTGTGTGTGTGTGTGTGTGTGTGTGTGCGTGCGTGTTTCGTGTGTGGGTGTTTACCTGAAACTAGGACACACACACACACACACACACACACACACACACACACACACACACACACACACACACACACACACACACACACACACACACACACACACACACACACACACACACACACACACACACACACACACACACACACACACACACACACACACACACACACACACACACACACACACACACAACAAAAAAGAGAGAAAGGTGACCTACAGACCATGTATATAATCATGAAAGGCACGGAAATACTTGATAAAGAGGACTTACTAAATTGGAACAAGAGAAACACAAGAGGACATGGAAAGAAACTCAAAAAGGATAGTTGTAGAAGAGATCTGAAGAAAAATAGTTTTCCACACAGAGTGGTGGACACTTGGAACAAACTAGATGAAACAATAGTGTGTGCAAAAACCATACACGAATTTAAAAGCAGGCTAGACACTGCGAGATACACACACAACACACAACAAAGAAGAGAGAGGCGACCTACTGACCATCTATATAATCACGAGAGGCACGGAAATACTTGATAAAGAACTCACTAAATTGGGCCAAGAGAAACACAAGAGGATATGGAAAGAAACTCAAAAAGGATCGTTACATGAGAGATCTGAAGAAAAAGTTTTCCACACAGAGTGGTGGACACTTGGAACAAGCTGGACGAAACAATAGTGTGTGCAAAAACCATACACGAATTTAAGAGCAAACTAGACACTGCGAGATACACACACACACACACAACAAAAAAGAGAGAAAGGTGACCTACAGACCATGTATATAATCATGAAAGGCACGGAAATACTTGATAAAGAGGACTTACTAAATTGGGACAAGAAAAACACAAGAAGACATGGAAAGAAACTCAAAAAGGATAGTTATAGAAGAGATCTGAAGAAAAATAGTTTTCCACACTTGGTGGACACTTGGAACGAACTGGACGAAACAATAGTTTGTGTGCAAAAACCATACACGAATTTAAAAGTAGACTAGACACTGCGAGATACAAAGGCGGGACACCACGAGCGTAGCACCCCCATCCCGTAAGATACAACTAGGTAAATACACACACGCATTTGGGCCAATGTGCAAAATGTCGATATTATGGTTTTGTCTATTTTTGATGCGGTCAGCGTTTGTGCACAAGACGTTGTCGTCGTTGCATGACCGACTAACGGTCGTGATATTTGAATCTTCGGTCAGTCAAGGCGTCGAAGTTTTGATGCGAGGGGGGGGATGGGGGTGGGGAGGGGAGACGCATCCATCCGACGCTAACCATCGCAAGAAAATTTCTTGTTGCCGTTAAGGTGATCTCTCTTCTGGTAAGGTTGGATGACGTGTGTGTGTGTGTGTGTGTGTGTGCGCGCGCGCGCGCGCGTGTGTGTGTGTGTATTTACCTAGTTGTATTTACCTAGTTGTATTTCACGGGAAGGAGAGCTACGCTCGTAGGGTCCCGTCTCCATATCTCATTTTATCTAAACTATTTTTAAATTCATGTATTGTTCTTGCACACACTATTTTTTCATCCAACTTGTTCCAACTGTCTATTACTCTGTGAGGAAAGCTGTTCTTTTTCAGATCTCTTCTATAGCTGTCCTTCGTGATTTTCTTTCCGTGTTCTCTTCTGTTTCCATCATCCCATTTTATCAGATTCTCTCTATCAATAACTTCTATGCCTTTCATGATTCTGTAAATAGCTATCAAATCTCCTCTCTCTCTTCTTTGCTCTAATGTCTGTAGTTCAAGTTTTGCTAGTCTCTCTTCATATGATAGTTTTGAGAGTTTTGGTGCCAGTTTTGTAATTGCTCTTTGTATTCTTTCAAGTTTTTTTTATACATTTTTTTGTACTTGGTGACCATACTGTTGCTGCATATTCCAATTTTGGTCTTATCAGAGTGGTTAGAATTTTCTTCACCATTTCTTCATCCAGGTATGCAAATGCCACTTTGATTGTTCTTATCAAATTATAAGTTTCTCCAAAAATCTTATTTATATGTTTCTCAGGTGACATATTATTCATAACAATGACTCCCAGGTCCTTCTCATTCTCTACTTTTTTTATTCCTTCTTCTCCCAATTTATATGATCCTATTATTCTGTTTTTTGCTTTTTCCAAATTCCATTATACTACACTTTTTAGTGTTGAACTCCATCTCCCACTTCCTACTCCATTCCTGTACTTTGTTCAGATCATTCTGTAGTGACTCACAATCTTCATCCGTTTTCACTTTTTTCAACAGTTTTGCATCATCTGCAAAGAAGCTCATATAACTTTTAATTCCTTCATCCATATCATTAATATATATAGCAAACATTATTGGGGCCAGAACTGTTCCTTGTGGGACACCGCTTATTACTTCATCCCATCCTGAGTGTTTATCTCTTATCACCACTCTCATTTTTCTTTCTTGCAAAAAGTTTTCCATCCATTTAAGCAGTTTGCCCTGTATTCCTCCTTCAGTTTCTAATTTCTTAAGCAACTTTTTGTGTGGTACTTTGTCAAAAGCCTTTTTCAAGTCCAGAAATGCACAATCAGCCCATCCATCTCTTTCTTGTATTATATCTATTAGCCTTGAATAGAAACATATCAAATTGGTGACGCATGATCGTCCTTGTCTGAATCCAAATTGCCTTGTATTTAGCACGTTGTTTTTTTCTAAATATTTTACCCATCTACTTTTGACAATTCTTTCACAAATTTTTGCTATTGTACTTGTTAGAGAGACTGGTCTATAGTTGGTAGGGTCTTCCTTGTTTCCCCCTTTATATATAAGTACTATATTTGCTCTTTTCCAATCTTCTGGGACTTTTCCTTCTTTCAAGGAACTGTTTATTATGCTATGTATTTTGTCTGCCAGTTCTTTCCTGCATTCTTTCAGTATCCAGTTTGCTATTTCATCTGGTCCATGCGATTTTCTAACATCAAGATTACTCAAGTGTTTCAATATTTCATTCTTTGTTACTTCTATTTCTTTCATGGGGGGGACTTTCTCTTTCCATTCGATCTCTTCAGGTTGTATGTTCTCTCTTGTAAACACTGATTTAAAATGTGTGCGTGTGCTTGTGTGTGTGTGTGCGTGTGTGCGCTTGCGCAGTCAAATCTAATTACTTTAGTGACATCCTTACGGACCAGAGGCACACAGCATGTTTTTTTTATGATTGGAAATATAATAATCAATATCTCTGAATCAATGTCTTAAGTTTGATTTATTATTATTGTTATTATTGTTATTATTATTATTATTATTATTATTATTATTATTATTATTTTATTATTATTGTTATTACTGTTCAGACGTCCGGAATTTTTTCTTCATATTTTAGTGTTTTGTCGGAAATACGTTTGCAACATCTCAGTCGTTACCCGCTCTGCGAGGTGACTAGGCATGGTAGCCGCCCATGCATTCCGTTCTGCCGTTGCGCGCTGACTCTGGTGCAGTGGTCGGCAATCTAGGACTCTCTCAGGCTTCTATTGTGGCTCTAGAAGCTTCTTAACGAAATAATTATTCCATCAGAACGAAGATGTCGTATATTGGAAATTCGTAGAACATTCCAGGCCAATATATATATATATATATTTATATATATATATATATATATATATATATATATATATATATATATATATATATATATATATATCACATGAAAACCACTGTTGAAGTAAAAAAAGACTGGAGACTGGGGATCTATATATTTCGATTGCAAACTGCAATCCTCTTCAGTAGCTAAGTATCTACTGAAGAGGATTGCAGTTTGCAGTCGAAATATATAGATTCCCTGTCTCCAGTCTTTTTTACTCCAACGGTGGTCTTCACGTGATTGACATGTGGGATCGGTCACATTTTTCACCTGTATTGTATGTATATATATATATATATATATATATATATATATATATATATATATATATAATATATATATATATATAAATCAACTTCGAAAATATTTTTGGCCATCACTTGTTATTTGTAGAAATGTCTATTTTTTGTGATTTTATTTTATTTATTTATTTATTTATTTTATTTTATTAATTTATTTTATTAATTTATTTTATTTATTGATTGATTTATTTATTTATTTTTGCGGCTCAGACAACGCAGCATTTTTATTAACCTTTGAAAAAAAAAATGGATCTTCTAGCAACCAGGGTTGCCGACCACCGGGCGATGACGCTCTTGTACATTCGCCCGTCACCAATACCATTACCACAATTACCAACACCAATACCAACACGTTTACCCGTGTTGACTTCATTACCACTACCACTACCACCTACGTTGTCACAATCACCAACATTGTTACCATCATTATTGTCACTCTCACTTCCAACACCACCATCACCACATCCAAGAATACCAAATCCACCACTGCCACCACCACTACCACCATTATTACCATCACGACCTTCCCCACCAACACCACCACCACCACCATCACCATCACCATCACCATCACCACAAACTCTTGAGATGAAGAAAGGAAATGGTGCGTATCTAATGTTAACGAAAAGATGAAGACAGCGTTGATGATGATGACGATAATGATGGTCATGATGTGTGATAAGGTTCAGTTCCCGCGACAGCTGGAATCTGTAACCCTTCTGCTACGGAAGGGGGGGGGTCATCCCCCACCTCAGCTTAGAGAAAATCGCCTGACGACAGGCAGCTTAAACGTAGAAAACCAACGTCGCTAAGGGCCTAGTCACACCAAGCTTACGACCTGTTTCCGACCACCGGCGACCAGGTGGTCGCCGACCAGTTGCAGGTAGTCTTTGGAAGTCGCTGGTAGTCGGTAATAAAATAGATAAATAGATAGATCGATAGATAGATATATTACAACACACACTGAGTAGTCCCCAGTACATAGATTTTCATGTTATCAACTACATTAACTTCCACTTCAATTCATTGCATAGGTTTTGTGTGTCGCTTAAAGACGAATAGTACAGGATTCAGTCCCATTACTTTAAGAGAAAGTTTGATTCCCCCCCGCCCTCCTTGGGGATGAATAAAATCGCTTGGCGTCACCTAGAATAATTTTACAATTTACATCAATGAAGCTGGTAAGAATGGTATCTGTTGGTGACCGCAATTTGTGATTTTAGTACTTTATTCTGGCTAACGTCGGTCGCGTGCCATTGAGCTGAGGAGGAGTTCCTGGGATGGACGGACCGAGGGTTATTCCGCTTGATCAGCATCAATTGACAACAGATGCTGACCTAATGGTTAAATGCCCACCAAAGATACCATTATCTCTCTGGAAAATGGTCAGTTGAGCCCAAATCCAGATAGGAGAATACAAGTTCCTACGGACAAATTCCACTGAGATTATAACCTGCGCAACAGCCAATAGTCAAAACCAAATAAACCAGTCTGCAAGAAAATAGGCAACACAGAAAGTAGAATCACCTTAGTTGCGGTTTCGAATCCCGCACTCAGATTCACAGTAGTGACTGTGTGTTACCTCCCCCCCCCCAGCAGTCCCCTAAATAAGCGCATATACACGTAGGGCAAAGGTGACGGCTTCGGCCGCAGCTACTCAGCGCCTCCTGGCGTAGGGTCCTCACCTTTTGTTATTGATAAACACTCTAGGACTTTCAGTATAAATGTAGGTTTCTCTTGGTATCTTTTTTTTAGAATATGTTATCAACTTGTCATGGCCACTATTTGTATTTATTTGTTTATTCCCTGGTCAATATATTGTCAATATATTGTCGATGAATGTTGGTGTACATTGTCTGTCAACTTTTTTTTGTCTATTCAATAAAATTCCCTGTAAACTAAATACTACATAGGAAAATATATCGCCTACTCGACAAAAAAAAAAAATAATAATAATAATAATGATGATAATGACGTCAGAACTATAGCGTGGATCAAAACTTTTGCACCTGACTGTACATGGTTACTCAAGCAAGCAAACAAGGTAGTACAAGCAGACTCGAACCCTCTTATCATTCTGTGGCTCATTTTCTAAGCGCATTGAAGATTCTAGGAAGGGCCCAAAGGACTTCGTAGTTTGAATCTGTATTGTGTAGAGCACGGACATTTATGCAACGCTATTGAAGTTGAATGTCCTTGTTGCGTTTTTTTTTTAATTATTCATTTGATCAATTTATTTATTTATTTACGTGTTTATTTTTTATCAAATTTTGTCGAACTGTACAGTGATCAAATGATTTCTCCTCTATCTTCCCTTCCCCCCTCCATATCTCCCCTCCCCTACCTCTCTCCCCTCCCCTTCTCCCCCCCTTCTCCCCCCCTTCTCCCCCCCCTTCTCCCCCTCTCTCCTCCCATTCTCTCCTCCCCTTCTCCCCCTCTCTCCTCCCCTTCTCCCCTCCCTCCTTCTCCCCCGTTCCTCCCCCCAGAAGTATCTTTTCACCAAACTGTGTATGTGTGTGTGTGTGTGTGTGTGTGTGTGTGTGTGTGTGTGTGTGTGTGTGTGTGTGCGCGCGCGCGCGCGTGTTAAGTGGAACGTGTAATTGTCACGTGCGAGACGAGTCATTCGTTGACCACCTTCGGATCGCCTCGGGAAATTAGCCTCGACTGCTTTCCCCTCGATGGGGGGAGGGGGAGGGGGTATTTTTTCTTATTTCCTGTACCTCTTCTTTATCCTCTTCATCAACTGCTTCTTCATCCTCTTCTTCCTCTTTTTTTCCTTCCTCTTCTTCCTCTTCATCCTCTTCTTCCTCATCATCATCTTTCTCTTCCCATTCTTCCTTCTCATTATACTATTCCCCTTATTTTTCCTCTTAGTCATCCTTACTCTTCTTCATTTTCCTCCTCTTCCTCCTTTTCTTCCCCTACCCCTTCTTCCCCATCTTCCTTTACCCTTTCTTCCTCCTCTTCCTCCTTTCAGTCCCCCTGATCTTCCTCAACTTTCACTTCTCCTTCCTCCTCTTCTTCCTCCTCCTCCTCGTCTTCCTTATCTTCCTCTTCTTCATCTTCTTCCTCATCTTCCTCACCTTCCTCTTCTTGCTCATCTTCCTCTTCTCATCTGCCTCCTCTTCCTCTTCCGGTGATGCTGTGAACAGCTGTTATCACCGGCACTGAAGTGTGAATGTGGTGTACCCACATGTTCTTGTTGTTGTCATGACAACAGTCACCATGAACCACTTTGCAACTGTGGCGATGACGTATTTTTGGCCACTGGCTCTCACACTGTGGCCCATGTGGGCCACAAGTGGGCCACACGGGAGCCACAAACCGGGAATTAGTGTTAGTTAGTGGATGCCTGACGATTCAGTGTCTAAGTTGGCTTCTCCAGTAGGCTGAAAAACGACAGCAAGTCATAAGTATGGGGAGTTACGCGAACCTCGTGTTCTCAACCATTGATGCCTAAAGACGCTTTCACACGTCACAACCACGTGAGAAAGAGTCCGTAGATACCCATGGTTATTTGAGAGCACGGCGTCGTGTCGTGGACGGCGCACGGCGAAAAGTCGATCCGTGGGAAACGAACCTTAGGAATTGATGTTGGGAAGTCCCATTCTAGACTATTCTGGTTCACTCGTGTCGATTTTCTTTTGGGGAGAAACTTTCTAGCAAACAATGTTAGGTACGATTGGTTAGTTATCTACTTAACTCGCTTACATTTGCCACTTTAGATGAGGATTTTCGTTTTTTTTTTTTTTACTCTCTACTTTTATATTTAGAATATATGCATTGTGTGTGTATATATATGTATATATATATATATATATATATATATATATATATATAATGTGTGTGTGTGTATGTGTATGTGCGTGTGTGTGTGTGTATGTACGTGTGTGTGTGTGCGCGCGCGCGCGCGATTCACCACTGTCTTGGATCACGTGTTGGACTCGTGATCGACAATTACCTTCCCGAAAGAGAGGTAGAGCTCATTATTCGCCGATCTCTGGGTAGGTCTGAGACCACTCACACACCACACACCGGGACTGCAAGGTCACAACTCCTTGACTAACGTCCCGTACCTACTCACTGCTAGGTGAACAGGGGTTACACGTGAAAGGAGACAAACCCAACTTATCTCCGCCCGGCCGGGGAATCGAACCCCGGTTCTTTGGCTTGTGAGGCCAGTGCTTTACCAATCCGCCACCGAGCCGTGTGTGTGTGTGTGTGTGTGTGTATGTGTGTGTGTATGTGTGTGTGTGTGTGTATGTACGTGTGTGTATGTACGTGTGTGTGTGTGTATGTACGTGTGTGTGTGTGTGTGTGTGTGTGTGTGTATGTACGTGTGTGTGTACGTGTGTGTGTGTGTGCGCGCGCGCGCGCGATTCACCACTGTCTTGGATCACGTGTTGGACTCGTGATCGACAATTACCTTCCCGAAAGAGAGGTAGAGCTCATATGGCTCGATCGCTGTTGTGGTTGCCTGTATGCGCGTGCGCGTGTGTTTATGTATGTGTGTGCGTGTGTGTGTGTGTGTGGGTGGGTGGGTGGGTGGGTGGGTGGATAATCCTCGTATAGAAGATATCAACTTCTCGCAAGACCATTAAGAGGTGGTGTCCATTTACAGTCGCTGAAGAGCACGAAAGCGCGCGATGCGCGCGCACACACACACACACACACACACACACACACACACACACACACACACACACACACACACACACACACACACACACACGGCTTGATGGCGCAACGGTAGCGATCGCAACTGCTGTCACAGCGGTCCTGGTTCGAATCCCGCCCAGGGCTGAAATAATTTCAGTGTCGCTGCGTTGCGAGTCGTTACTCCAACCCTCGTGAGCGGGGAGTTGGGTGTGTGTGCGCGTGTAAGGTCACAGCATTACCCATAGATCGGTCATATACGAGCTCTGAGCTCTCTTCCGGGAGGGGAATAGCCTTCGATCACGAGTCCAACACGTGATCCAAAGACCATGGTGAATCACACGGAAATGATTCATTCGTTGAGCAGGGGTCTTCCTGAATAAAATCGCCTGACGACAGACAGAACAACGTGATTCGACTCGTGTGTACAAACAAGCGTACATACGCACACACGTACATAGGTACACACGTCACTACACCCGTGTGCTGAATCACGCATATGTAAACAGCGTTATGCAAAAGATTGTGTACATACGCCCTCGTGTGTGTACGTGTGAACGCGAGAACTTTGCGTAGAACAAAATTGGAGAACAAAATGTTCTCAATTATTATATCAAAGATCTTGGCGGAATACATACACGAGACAGGCAGACAGACAGAGACACTGACAGACAATGACAGACAGAGAAATGAGAGAAAATGATAACAGAAATCAATGAACGTTATTGGAGACCAAAAAAAGCAGCTGTTCAGGAACATCAGTGACGACAATCTCCGCCAAGTTCAATTGAACAGATCGTTTTGTTCAATCGTGACATTGCAGAGTATTCAAGATGAACGAGTGTAGAACACCAGGATTACCTGTTGTAGAACAGATAGATCGAGAGAGAGAGAGAGAGAGAGTAACGGACCGTGTCTTCGGGAAGAAGAAAACTTCAAAATGGCAGCTGTCGACAGTTTACGCAAAGTAAACAAAGATTTGTAGAGGAAGAATTTGTTACTGAATGTACGTTTCTCTCGTTGGGTTTTTTATTTTGATCTTTATTTTGTATAAAAAATACTTGAAAAGATTCAAACGAATGAAACGTACAATCATTAGTAAAGGCTTTGTCCTTCATTGATATTTGCTCTGCTAAAAAAGGACATATTTGAATGGAACACACACACACACACACACACACACACACACACACACACACACACACACACACACACACACACACACACACACACACACACACACACACACACACACACACACACACACACACACACACACACACACACACACACACACACACACACACACACACACACACACACACACACACACACACACACACGATCCCTTGAAAAGGTAATCGCATCTTATTTCCGTCTTTAATGTGGCATACTTCATATGTTTTATTATAATGAACGCCAAATATTTATATAGACAAGTGCCATGTCTCCCTAAGTCGAAATAGATGGATTCTTATTATATCGAGGACGTGTAAAGAGGGTTTAAGGGCACTATGGCACTATGAGTGCCAGGTGGGTGGTGAACCAGCTGGTGCCAATCGAGGTGGAAACGACACCCGAGAAGGTGGGGTGGAGCTTAGGTGGAGAAGTGTCTGCAAATCCACTTATTCGTGAGTGTGTGCGCGCTTGCACACACACACACACACACACACACACACACACACACACACACACACACACACACACACACACACTCACACTGCGGCGACATTGTGGTCCCCCAGTACCAAAAAGAATATAAAGAAAATAGAAAGAATCCAAAGAGCAGCTACAAAACTGGCACCTGCACTTGCAAACCTATCATACGAGGAGAGATTGGCTAAACTGGAATTTCTGACACTGGAGCAAAGAAGAGAGAGAGGTGACTACTGACCATCTACAGAATCATGAAAGGCACAGAGATACTTGATAGAGAGGACT
>NC_134806.1:1122500-1240000 GCF_046742065.1 Oratosquilla oratoria | reverse complement strand
AAGCATCTTCTGAATATTGGAGTTTTTAATTTTTTATAATTTATATATATATATATATATATATATATATATATATATATATATATATATATGTGTGTGTGTTTGTGTGAAACGTGTGGCAAGAGATTATCTTTCAAGCATATTTTGTTGAAAACGACAGCAAATGCATTATAAACTAATTTCTTTCGTAAGCTTTCAAGCTTTCAGAAAGTAGATTTCTGTGGAAACGAGAAAGGAAGAAGTAAATTTTCAATTGACATTGGGAAATGAATACGTAATACATAAATGAAAACAAAACACAGTAGAAAAAAACAAGACGTTTTGCAGATCGTTCTGCATCTTCATTTGGAATGAAGAGACATAAGCCAGTGGTCAGTGTTAGTATAAATAAAGACTAATCTTGGAGAGATGGCGTATGACACTCCTCTGCTTGGCTGGCGCTATATAGGTGTGTGTTGTCTACGAAGAGGCCGAGTTGGGCATTGGAAAAATAAGTTATGTTGGCCACCCTGGGCATGGCGGTGGTTGGCAGCCCTGGGCATGACACGTGTTTTCAGTGTTGGGATTTAAAGGTCTATATTTACGATGGAGTGTGTGTTTGCGTTGGCAAATTGGAAACAAGAAATTACTTTATGGTGGTAGAGAAGATTGACGAGTAGTTGTTGGAAGTAATGGCAGTGATTGGTGGCCTCTGACAACAGAGGTAAATCGGAATTTGTTTAATAGAGTTTCAGGACGCAAGAAATTCCAGAGGTCTGGAGGGTGACGTCATCGCGCTGGGCTAGTGACGTCATGCTTGCCTTGCTTAGCATCACGTTTAAACATGGACTGCTGTGTGGGTGAAGGATGCAGAATCCCTTTTCTCTTCCTTCTACCCAAAATCCTCCTCTTCTCCCCCATTCTCCTCCTCATCTCCCCTTTCTCCCCATTTCCCTCTCTCCTCCCCTCTTCTCTCCTTTCCCCCTTTCTCTGTCTCTTCCCCTTCGTCTCCCCTTTCACTTCCCTTCCCCTTTTCCTTCCTCTCCCTCCCCTTCTTCCCTTACTCTTCATCTCTCCCTCCCCTTCCTCCTCCTCTCCCGCCTCTTCCTCTTCGTCCTTTTCCCCTTCCCCTTCTTCCTTCCCCCTCCTCTCCTCCCATTCTTTCCCATCTCCAAATCGCCGTCCGCTTCAAATCTGTATTCTTTGTTGGGTACCATCTCCTATAGGCAATCCCCGACAACGAACGAGCTGACAAAGCGGCTCGAGAGACGATATTCACCCCTTTTTGAGTCCTCCAATCCACTGAGAATAACATATTATTTACCCAGTCCTCCGATCCAATGCTACAAAGACGCTGAAAAACAACAAATCACAATCAAACTCCAACATACATCCATAGTTATCCTTGTATCAACATAACCGACATTTTGAAAGAGCTCCAGGACATTCCCGCCTCACATATGGCCACCTCAAGGCAGGAAACGATCCTCACACTTGGCAATGTAAAGCTTCCCTCACAATACACTAGAATGTCCGATTTACATAACACTCCGCGACGGCCAACCCCTTCGAACAACATTGACACTACACCAAATCGTGGGCGACAAAATACCAGTATCTCTATGATATATCCACACCTTGAATGAATAAATAGACAAAAATAAATTATAAATGAAAAACACTTATCCAGACTATAAACATTCAACAAAGTAGTCCAATATATGAAATACAAAATAAAATATACAACGGCGGCGCGAGCATAGAAGACCGTAAATAGCAGTCCATAAACCAGCAACCGAACATGGTTCATGTCGAAGATATGAAAAACAACTGAGAAGACTTTATAAAGAAATGCAAGTAACCGTGTGATAGGCCTTGGTTTGAAACCGGTATTATTTTTTAACCTCCTTTCTCCGACATTCTTTCAAACTGTTTATCAGGAAGTATACAGGAATGCCAATATTCTCTTAAGTTGGTGGGAAGAATGTTGTATCGACATGAAGACTGATCTGTTAATTTTTCTCAAATTAAAACCTTAATAAATTGACAAATAGATATACGAGCAAATTCAAGTAAATATACATATATGTAGCAAAAGCTTCTCCCTTATAAGGAAGGTAGCCTCACCTTTTTATCTTAGCTACTTGGGTTTACCATAAGTTAATAAATACGTAAATAAATGGATAGATTAATGAAAATGGGTAGAATGATTGAGTAATAAAATTAACCGTGCAACATCCTAAAAAAAATGTCGACAAATAGCTCGTTGGTGCAGACGTCTCCATGTCTGTTCGTCATATTAGTCGAATTCTCGTTTGTTTCGTAGCCCTTCGTAAGCTTGAGCTTTGGTACGGTTTTAGGTGGATGGGTGGTAGTGCTGCATTCCAGACAGGGCACGCAACCAATCCGGGGAACCTCGACCGGACTTTAAGGACAATCAGGGACACTTGAAAGAGAAAGACAGAGACGCAGGGAGAGAGAGACGTAGTTTTACGAGTCAAGTTGAGACACAGACAAAGAAAGGGAGAGGCAGTAAAAGGAGGAGAGAGTGCATGCGGGGTTGTGCGTTTGGAAGAGACTAATGCGTGGTAAATTGATAGGTCATTGGCAGAATACCCAAGCAGGGTTTGGAGTTTTCTCTGCGAGCGCGGGGAAACCGGACAAGTGCAAGGACATGACGTCATGTCGTCGGTGACGATCCCGCCAAAGGAATTTATGATTATAGGAACAATATATCTTTATTTGCAAACTGTTATGATAGAGGTGGGAGGTTCATAACTTCGTTAGTTTTCATAATTCATGTTCACTATTTTATTTCAAAGGTTGAATCATTCTCAGGACCTACTTCCGTTCTTTACTGGGTAGATGATTGATAATTGTGACTGATCTGTCATACGAAATACAGTTTGCAAACTAACAATGAAGGAGTCATTGTTTTATTGAAATTAAACTATACTGTATAGGAACTACGTTTTCATGAACATTCCATTATAGTTTAAATACAGACTGTGTGTGTGTGTGTAAAACTGACCCTTGTAGTGATTAAAATTGCATGGCGGCAGGTATTATAGAAATCGTAAGTGGTGAAATGTAACGAATAAGATTAGATCAAGGTCTGCTTGGACTTGGGCTAGACTAGTGTTGAACTTTTTGATTATGAGTTGGACACAGAAGTGTAATAGATCAATGGCGGTTGAAAAAATCGACAACCGGGTCATTAGCGAGTGGAATAGACTTCATGCTAGAGCCTTGGAGACGCATCAAAGTTTCAGAAATCCTCAAAGTGTGAAATGCTCTTTGTTTATCTTGACCTTAAACTAATGTTAATCGAACTATAATTTTAATAATAACACAACCTAACATTAACTTAATCTAACTTAACCTAATCCAACCTGTGCAAGTGAGGAAAGGGAATTATGGATAGGAAGATAAAGATCAAGACACCTTCCCACTTGTCAGTGTCTTTCCAAAGTTAATATGATTGGCCCCGAAAAATCGCAACATTAATATCAGTTGCTGTCAGATATGTGTATTTAACTAAAATTGCCATAGTGGTGTCTAAGGCCTTGTTTAATTATTCATTCTTTTAGATGTATGGCAAGGCGTCGAAACGATAGAATGTCGAAAGTTTATCATCCAACAGAATCGACCAGAAAGTCTCATGATCATCGCAGGGCATTTGCATTCAAAAATAATTTTCATAAATTATAATCATGTTGGTATTTAAATAAAGTTGATATATTGTGCTTATGTATGATATATCTATATCTGAATGTCACACATTACAAATAAAATAAATTCGGAACAAAAACTTGGGTGTTCATGTAGTCATTTATTGTTAAAATAGATTCAGTTTGAATCTTTTTTTTAAGTGAATCATGTCAGAGATGTTTCTTCGGGAATACAAAAAAAAATAGCATGAAACTTGTTTTATTTGTATGATTTCAACTGCATTAGTGCAAGTGAAATTATCCGTAGTTTTTGGAACAACGCATTAATTGGAATTGAACTGGAAAATGTTGAGACTTCCCTTCTTGACGGTTATGAATTTACATCGCAGATCAATGATGGACAATTGAAAATTACAATTGAAAAACCTATATTTTGAATAAACAAATAAATATACAAATGAATAAAAAATAACTGTTGCATGTAATTAACAATGAGTTTCGGGATTAACATAGTTATTATTGTTTCATGTATTCTGTGCACACCAGCTAAGTAACATTCGATGATTTATGGATAGCTCCAGTTGGAACTATAGTGAACATAAAATATTTGACATAAGATTCTTAAACATATGTTTAAAATATATATGCTGTCTAGGCCTATCGTTGTAGGCCCTACCTACAGTACATGCTTATTGATCACGCAAACAGAAAGCATCTTGGGCGGCCATGGTGGATTTGTTGCCGAGAATCATTATGTACAACTAATATGTAATATTTACACAAATAACCAGTGAAATAAGTCGGTCGACATTATGTCATATTCGACCTTCTGTCGTTGAGACATTTTGACCATTCGAATTGTTGTTAGCTAGAATATGTTTCTTTGAATAACGTTTTTTTTTCTTTGTGCTACTTTGGGAAAGGGGTTTCGTTTTACTGTAAATGCAGTGATATTCAAACTAACCACTAATTCCGTGGTGCATTTGAAAAAGAATTAAAATTATTCCGGTATGATTAACATTGTTTAATCAATTTTGATAGTTTGATTAATTTGTGGTCATTCCCCAAATTATTTCTGTGGTAATTTAAAATAACTTAGACCCCACACTACAATATTGCTTACAAATATATGTATATTACTTCTTGCTAATACACTCCTTTCGATCCACTGAAAAAGATGAAAATTAATTAACCTGACTGTTTTATTGCTTCACTTGATTCTGTCATGTTATTAACTTTGTCCTAATGGGACTATCGACATTATATTTGACAATATCGACAAGCGAGTTCATGGGAAGGACAAACTACATTAAATCTGTTAAGAAAAATATTACCTGGCATCGTCCTAACATTGCCATGACTAAATATAGCCCTAATTGACACCTCTTAGTTCATATACATAAAATTATTTTCCCCTGTATAAAGGGGGTGACCAATCCAGAAACCCGTGGTAACGTGATAATTGCTCACACGATATTTACTCACGAAACAGTTGCTCACAGCGTTATGGGAGGAAACTTGCTCGCAGCTGCTCCTAACGAAGAACAGATGACTTGCTAAAAAAGTGCAAATTCTGTAATGTTTTAAGATATCAAATACTATATATTTCTGTGTAACTAAAATGTACAACTTATTGTTGGTGCAAATAGTAGAGCATAGGTTTGCTTCTTCCATTAACAAGAAAAAAATGTATACATATTTCAAATACACAAACGGACGCGCGCAGGTGCGTGCGTGCGTGTATACATTCCTTGTAGTCGCAGATCAACACATTAGGGGAAGTATTACAACTGATCCATGAAACTGTGCGGTTATCCTTGATTATACAATGTACACAACTTCATTACACCTGTAATATTCCAACATTACTTACATTTATTGAATAAAGTATATCATTTCCACCTTGTTTATTTGTCGATTTGTTTTTCTTATTGAATGAACACGTACACGAGAAATACTTGCTCAATAGATTATATCTTCATTAATTAAAAAGAAGTTATATTCTGAGTGAATATTGATTTACAATGGCGTGTTGAGACTTTAAAATTCCAAGAATATCACATACTTTTTCCCAGATTCGCCCTTGCAAACAGATTTTCTAGATCTGCCCAGTTGTCTAGATTCGTCATTACTTCTGGTGTTTGAAAAACTTCGTTTCAGTTAGTGTATTGTTGACTACAAATATAGAATAACATGTAACAAATTGTCGAGTTGTGAGCAGATGTCCTTTTCACCATAAATGTTGTGAACAGTTGTCCTGTAAGCATATGTTGTGAACAGATGTCTAGTGAACAGTTGTCCTGTAAGCATGTGTTGTGAACAGATGTCTAGTGAACAGTTGTCTTGTGAACAGCAGTCGTGTGAGCAGTTGTCTAGTGAACAGTTGTCTTGTGAACAGCAGTCGTGTGAGCAGTTGTCTAGTGAACAGTTGTCTTGTGAGCAGTTGTATTAATGGTCGGTACCACTTCCAGCAGAACATAAGAATTAGCAGGGAAGAGAGTCAAATGTACTGAAATTGAGACTCGAATGCTGCCTTTTTTATTATTATTTTCATTCAAGGAAAAAAATACAAACATCAATTTGAACATAACCTTCATCATCGTCATCATGTTATTATTTGATATTTCGCTGTGATTAATAACGTTTTCTACATGTAATGTACCACCACCCCTCCCTCCCTCTCCCTGTACACAACAGTCGGTCAATTCCTATCCAAGCGAGTCAGGCGAGGAACGTGGGAAGGCATAGGTAGTACATATAAATACTGTAGTTGAAAGCATCGCGCTTGTGCTCATTGCATAATCATTGTAAGTACAGTGCTTCGTATTTTATATGTTGTCTTGTTTCGTATTTTACTTAATGATTATTCCAAACAATAGTGAAGAAATGGGTTTGTAAATTTGGAGAGTTTGTGTTTGCATGTGCTATAGGTAGAATTCTTGTTAGAAAATTAGTAGAAGATACTAATTGCCAGTTGTTGTCTTGTTCAGCAAATGTATCCGAGAAAATCTGCTCCCTTCTCTCGTTCACACACATTCCTTCTGTTATGCTTTTTTTTTTTTATAAACTGCCTCTTCCTTTTAGACCAGTTTCCCAACCTTTTCCGACCATAGCAACCCCTGTTGTCACGTCTTAGCGGTCCAGCACCCCAAGCTTGTTATTTGAATGATAAAAGAAAGTGAAGTGTACTGCTTGATGATTTATTTTCTTGATTCCTTTGAACTGAAACAAATTGATACTTGTTTGTAGAAGAAATGAGAACACCATAAAAAATAAGATAGCATGGGAAAAGTCAAATATGCACAACAAGGTAATCAATGTGATTTTTGTGTGTATCATTTCCCAGCACCCCAGGTTGGGAAACATCGCTACTTCTAGAGGACCATTGAAACGTGTTTCCATTTGAGTCATTGTTGACATTTCTTTTTTTGTTTACAGATCGTCTAGATGAGGGGCGAAAGTGGTGACGTAGGGGTCGGGATGGTGGGGGGTCCTGGGGGTGTCGTGGACCCCGAACTCACCCGGGCGGGTGCCAAGACCCCCGTCAGCCCCCCCTTGAGTGCAGCCGCCTCACAAGTCAGCCTCGTGCCCAGTGACCTGACCACCAGCGACCCCGACCTGACCATGTCCTCTGCGGCTTCGACAGTGTCTTCTTCAGGAGTGACCACACCGGACCTCCAGCCACCCTCAGCCTCCGAGGACGACCAGTCAGAACCTCCCATGTCGCCTTCGGAGGAGGAGCCGCCTGAACCTCCAATACCACTGGAGGAAGAGGACGAGGAGGAGGAAGAGGAAATGGAGGTCGAAGAACACGCCACTTCGGAGACTCCTTCTACAACTTCGCAGGATGATCCCATGGCTCCTCACACTCCTACCGAGAGTTCGAATCCTTCGGAGGAGGAGCACTGCCCCTCGACACCCGATGAGGAGGAACAGGTGCTCTCCGAGAACGGCGTGACCACCGCCGGGGAGGCCGTGAAGGAGGCGGCGAAGAAGGAAGAGGAGATTTCGAAAGGAGCCCTGACGCCGGTTCAGCCTGACGCGTGGGATTGTGAAGAATCTCAGAAACTCCCAACTCCGGAGGCCTACCGCGCCGAGACGGGTGAGTTCCATGCCCTCCTACTGGGGGTCTTCCTCTTCCGTCTCTCCCTTCTATTTGTTTTTAACTTCTTTCACTACTCCAGGTGTGGTCCCTCAGTCTCTCCTTCTCCTTTCTTTTACTCTCTCCCTCTCTCTGTAGGCCATACTTTTGATATCCCTTTGCTTGTACTATTGATTGTTATGTTTTCATTGAAAATTCTATTTGACCAAGAAATTCTATATGGATCTTGATCAGATCATATCTGTGTGTTGTCATGAACACTTCCCCATATCTCTAATCAAAATACCCCTCCCTCACCCAAATAGTTTAATTCCTTGTTTGTGTACTTTTAATTTACATTATGTTTCTTTTTGTTTTATGGTGCTCATTGAAATGCTTAGATAAAAACAAAAATGCAAGTAACTGGTCCTTCTGCAGTAGTTTTCCTTATTTCTTTAGTTTTAATGTACACAATGTTTATTTTTGTTTTATGGCTCTTGTTGAAATCTTTAGATAAAATAAATAAACAAGTAATTCTGGTCCTTCTGCAGTAAGAGTTCCTTATTTCTTTAGTTTTGATTTAGACCATGTTTATTTTTGTTTTATGGCACTTGTTGAAATCTTTAGATAAAATAAATAGATGAATAAATAAACAATTAATTCTGGTCCTGCAGTAGAGTTCCCTACCAGTCCCATGGCCCTGAAGACTAACCGCAGGATGTCGGGTGTTTGCTTTGCTGGCGATGAAGACCTCGGGAGGATTGCCATGTCCAACACTGACACTACTGCCGACACTACTGCTATGGTGTCTACTCCTCTTGAGACTCCATCTGAAGACTCTGACATCACTCCTCCCAACACACATAATTCGTCAACTTCGTCGAACTTCCTTACGCCAAATTTCAGACCAGGTCAGTTAATTGGTTTAACTTATTTGAAACCGTAACCTAGTAGTGTTCATGTTAATTATTATGCTAGCTTCATGTTGGTACTCTAGTAAAGTTGAAGTTCATTTAAATAATGACCCTGTAATATCAGTTTTATCTCCGACACCTGTGTTGATATCCTTGTAATTATGAGAATTGCCTTTTGGACTGTTTGATCAATGTACAGTAAATCCTCAGTATAATGACCTTGTGGTGGATGGGAGTGGAAAGGGTTGGGGTAGGTATGTGGTTTTGACTTGGTGAGGGGCAGGGTTGCATGTCAGTGATTTCAACAATTGAATTCACGCATGCAGTAGTGAAAATTTGATGTGTGCATTTAATTTGTATATGGATGAAGTAACGAGAAGTGCATGTATATTTTGAGTAGAGTAGTGAAGTTTGAGAAGGCAATTGTCAAGAATGGATGACTATTAACTTACCGTATATACAGATGATTTTCAAGACAAGGATAGTGGATTAGGTTGGTGGATGGAACAAAGTTAAAATTAAGGTTATGGTGGCATCCAAGAATGAAGAAGACAATTTATGTTCAGTTTAATGGTGGGGGCAAGGGGGTGGAATGGAGCAAGTAATATTAGATGGTTAGTCAGTAGATCTTGGGCCCAGTCCAAAGATTCTACCTCTATATGGAGATGAGAAGGTTGATGAGTTTTGAAAATGGACAAGCAGGTACTTGTCATTGATCCCACAAGTTTAGTATATTGTATATGGTAGTGTGAAGTATGAAGAGAATGATGAACAGGTTAGATGGTGCTGCTGTACTTAACACACCAAATTTATTGAATTGATGGTTAATTGTTATAGATGGGGACAGTAAGCTTAGAGGGATCATTGGATATAAAATTCATTATGACAAGGTTTGCTATATTGAGGGTTTACTGTACAGTAGTTTAATCTTTTAGTTATTAAATAATTGTTAGGAATTGAATGCTTCATTCATTAGGAGCTAGATGTGTGTAGATTCCTTTAGCACTGCTGTAGTTTGTTTGGCTTGCAGACTCCCTCAAGCTTGAGGGATCATCAAAGAAGGAGGATGGCTTTGAGGTCAACAGTGACATTGAAGATGAAGAGTACTTTGAAGAGTTCCATCTCCCCAACACACACGAAAATGCCTTTGTGCGGCACAAGAGTTTCCGGCGGAAGGTCCAGCTAACTCCCATCAATGCTCCAGATGCTGAGCGGATTGAGGGTCTTGTGATGACGGGTGAATTACAGCGCCACGGGAGTATCCGGAGGAAGATAGTTCCGGAGACCCATGACACATCGAAGACCTCCAGTCAGAGCAGCACCAGCACCTTTGAACGGGACCTCAAGGAGATCAAGAGCATGTTGGACGAGTGTGAAATTGATGAGGAGGAGGGTTATAGCGGTGATCAGGAGAACAGTCTGCTCGAGAGTTCTCCCTTGCCTAACAACACCTCTTTCAAGCCAAGCACCCCACACAATCAACAAAATCAACAAGCAAACACATCCACGCCTAAGACAGACAATACCGATGATTCAATGAACATAATGGCAGATATCACAGATATAAGTAGTGAACAGTACGAGAGTCTTAGCATTGAACAGAGTACAATGGAGAAGATCATGGAGTGTCTTGACATTGAGAAGAGCAAAGATCTTTACGTTATCACAGGGAAGTTGCAAGATATCCTCTCGCCAACAGAAGTTGAGGAAGTCCTCAATAACTCGGAACGTTATAGTGATTACCTGAACCAAGAAATCCTGGAGGCGTTGTCCAATTCCCTACATGAACACCTTGGGTCTTCCAACAAGACTGGTAACACAGACAGTGGCATCTCGTCACCCAAAAAACTGACCTTAATATCTGCTCAGGGTCTCGAACTAGACTCTGCAGAGGAGAAAACGGATTTCATGGCAACTCTTGATGATTCTGAGCAGAGCGAGAAGGATACCCCAATCAAGCCACAGAGTAAACCTGCCCTAGAGAATGCAGAGGACAACGGCAATCTAAAACTGAAGAGGCGGTCGTTGGTTCTGAACAAAGGTGACAAGGAACTTGAGGTTGAGGCTATTTTTGTCGAAAGTAACAACGAAAATACAGGTCTCAAGAGGATCCCAGCCCCGTCACTTCACCTGACCCCGACCGGAGATGAATGTCTAGACGACACACTTGAGACGATACAGGAATCTCCCTTCACCCACGTCAGCGAGATCCGTGAACTCCAGGTACCTGATATAGTCATCACAGGTTCTTCCAGCGATACAGAGGAGGCCACTACACCATGCATAATCCTTCGGTCCAGCGACTTGTCCGGCACGACTACCGTAACTACACCTTCAGACTTGAATGAAACTCTGCCAGAATTTTCTCCTTGTAGTGAAGATTATGATAACAATGGTATGTGGTTCCCACACAAGTTAAAAAATGTAAATTCTCTTTAGGTTACTACGTACATAGCAGTTAGACCTGAGTTCTAATTTAATAATATTTATTCAATCTGGTCATGGTATGCCTGAAAGATTAATTTACTTGACAATTCCCACCAGATCGACCGACTTCTTTGAACTTGGCCAGACGAAAGATTGCCGTGACGGATGATATCTTGCGGTCCCCTGTTGATGATGATGCCATCTCAGTCTCGTCTGCTTTCAGCCAAAATGATGAAGGAGAAATAGACGATGTAAGTGACTGTTGAGCTTGATTTATTTTAAATTTTTATTTTATTAATTTATTTTATTTTTCATGCTTGTCAGTGTAATCATTTGCAGATCTGGCAGTATCCATAAAGGTTAAAGTATATTTCCAATGAACTCAGTTTCTTTGTATATTTTTTCCCTACAATCTTCATTGCTTCGGTTCTTTCTATCTATTTTACTTTCACATGGTATTCTAATGAACCTATAACCTGGTCATTATAGGAAGACCTTGCCCTTCCTGAGGAGCATGAAGAGGAAGTGAAACCAGTAGACCCTTACACCACAATGCCTCCGCCACAACTCATCCCAGAACTGACAGCAATGGAAGAAACGGCAGAGGAACGGCATTGGAGAAGCGTAGTCATAGGCGGCATTTGGAGAAGAATCGACATGAAGGTCATTGCTCCATACAGAAAGGTTAGTGTATTTGAGTGGGGTTGGTATACTTCATCCACAGTGAGTTAAAATAAAAGGTAAAATTAATGGGTGGGTGGGGGGACAGGGAGGTGGATACCTGTGCAGGCTATCTCCCTTATCTCACAAAGTTCTTGCTTCTGCTCCCAGGTAGGCTTTCAGCCTGTCAGTTGGGTCAGCACACTTCTCCAGATTGCCCTCTCAAAGCTTCCTCCTTCCCTCAAATCCTCTATTCTTCCTAATCCATTTGCCTCTAGGATTTCTTCAACTCCATCTTTCCCTCTTTTCTTCGGTCTACCTCTAGATCTGTTAACTTCTGGTCTCCAGTTCCATCTTATCATTTGGAGGTATATAGATAGTATTTGGTACATATATACATATACCAAGGCTTTTTCCCGCTTACAAGGGGGGGTAGCCAAAAAGAAAAAGCACAAAAACAATCCCACCAATTCCACCCCTGAATACACTCCACACCCCTCCACCCTCCCTCTTATCTTAGCACCTCCTGAATGACGGGTCATCCCTGCACCTTGTCCACTGCCCTGGGTCAGAAGCAGTGTCGCAAGACACAGCACATCCACATCAAGGCCGCTTCATTAAATCGGCGACCCCCCCTCTCCGTCCCCCCATTGCATAAAATGAGAGGACGGGGAGAAATCCCTTCGGGCTGCGTCAAATTTTGCTCACACATACTACCTCACCCCCCATCCACCCGCCCATTCCACCTCATGCTATCACAACATCATCCATATACAACCATTCTCCATTCACCCCTGTCTTCTGTCCTCTCCCGTCCTTCCTCAACAGACATTCCCCTCTTCCCCAAAGCCCCCTTCACCCTATCCATCCACCTCATCCTAGGACGTCCCCTCATGTTCACTCCCTCCACATCTGCCTTCCACACCTCTTTTACTAGTCTTTCTTCACTCATTCTTTCCATGTGTCCAAACCATCCTAATATTCTTTCATCATCCTAATATTCTTTTCCACCCCTGTTCTCCTCCTCACCTCCTCATTTCTCACTCTATCTAGCCTAGTAACCCCCATCATACTTCTCAGACACCTCATCTCAAACACATTCAAACTCCTCCTCTCTTCTTCTCTTATGTTCCATGTTTCTGCCCCATACAGTGTTGTTGGCACAATCACTCCTTCATACAGTCTCCTATTAGCATCCATTCCCAAATGTCTATTCCTCATTACACTCTTTAATCCACCAAGGCATTTACTCGCTTCTCTCAATCTACATTCTACCTCCACCTTCACTCCACCTTTCCCTGCCACATTTGCACCCAAGTATCTAAAACTATCCACTTCCTCCAGTCGCTCTCCCTTAATGCTCACTTCCAGTCTACTCATCACCTTACTTTTACCCACATTTATCTTTAGCTTTCTTCTATCACATACTCTCCCAAACTCTGCCACCAACTTCCTCAATCCCTCCTCCGATCCTGCCACAAGCACAGTGTCGTCCGCAAACAACAGCTGGCTCACCTCCCACTTTTTTCCATTTTCTTTAACCATCTTCAATCCCTCTCCCACTACCCTTGCATTTAACTCTCGCACCACCCCATCCATGTATAAGTTGAACAGCCAGGGCGACATAACGCATCCTTGACAAAGTCCCACCTTTACCTCGAACCACTCACTCTCTCCATTTCCAATCCTGACACAAGCTCTACTATTCTCATAAAAACTCTTGACAGCTCCCAGAAGCTTTCCTCCTATCCCATATATCTGCATAACCTCCCACAGTGCCTTCCTGTCTACCCTATCATAAGCCTTTTCCAGATCCATAAAAGCCCAAAAAACATCCTTCCCCTTTCCTATAGCTTTCTCACATATCTGTCTTACCACAAAGATCTGATCTGCACAACCTCTACCTGTCCTAAATCCACACTGCTCCTCACCAATTACTTCTGTTCCTCTCCTAACCCTCTCAACCAAGATCCTCCCATACGCCTTCCCAATTACACTCAACAAGCTAATCCCTCTGAAACTACTACATTCACACTTGTCCCCTTTTCCCTTGTAAAGAGGAACTATACAGGCACTCCTTCAGTCCTCCGGCACTCTACCCTCTCTCCAACAAACATTAAATAACCTCACCAACCAGTCTACCATCACTGTACCTCCCTTTTTCAGACATTCCGCATGGCATCCATCCAGACCAGGTGCCTTACCTGCTTTCATCATCTTAACAACTGCCCTCACCTCATCCTTCCTTATTTCTCCTCATTCATCACTCTCATTTTCTTCACACTTCCCACTGCAGCAATCTTTCCTTCCCTATCCTCCTTCACATTTAGCAACTCCCTAAAATATTTTGCCCATCTTCCCCTTACTGCCTTCTCTTCCAATATCATCTCTCCATCTGCACCTTTTACCTTTTCTTCTCTACTTGATTCGCCTCCTCTTCCTCTCTTAATTTCTTTCCAAAACATCTTTTTATTACTTTCAAAATTTTCTGTCAAACTCTTACCCCATTTCACATCTGCTCTCCTCTTTGCAACCTTTACCTTTTGCTTTACTTCTCTTTTCTTTTCTTTGTACCTCTCATATGACTCCCTCGTCCTATTTTGTAACCAATCTGTGAAAGCTCGCCTTTTTGTTTCTTCATCCCACCATTCACTACCCTTTCTTCTATTTCCCCCTGTCCTTCTTGTTCCACACACCATCCTTGCACACTTTATGACTCCCTCCTTGAACCATCCCCATTCCTCCTCCACACCCAGCTCTACTCTACCCTTTACTCCCTCCCACTCCTCCTTCAGCTTCTTTCCGTACTCCTTCTCATTCAAAGAGTTCACTCTAAGAACCTCCCTACCTTTTGTCCCTTTCCTCTTCCTCCATCTATCCTCCCCAGTGCCTGGCCGTCAGCCAAAAACTCATAAATCAATCAATCAATCAATCCATCTATCCTCCACTTTCAACTTACCTTCCACCAAAAAATGATCCGATATTCCCCCACCCTCTCCCCTTAGCACATGTACATCCTTAACTCTTCCTATCATAATCCTATTTACCACTACATAATCCATTAGCGCTCTATCTACCACCCTATCCCATGTGTACTTATGCTTGACTTTCTTCCGAAACACTGTATTTGCTATCATCAACTCTGTATTTGCTATCATCAACTCTCTTTCTAGACACATTTCCACCATCAACTCTCCACTACGATTCTTTCCTGGAACTCCACATTTCCCAACCACTCCATCAATTGGACCATTTCCCACCCTAGCATCAAGGTCTCCCAGTACTATTACATTGACATTTCTTCCCGAATCCTCTATGCACTCATTTAGATCTATCCAAAAGGCCTCCCTTTCTTCTACACTCTTCTCACTGCCAGGCCCATATGCACTTACAAAGACCCACATCTCCTTCCCCAGTTTCACCTTCATCCACATTATCCTTGAGGAAACCTCCTTCCACTCCACTACCTGTTTACCATCTCTTCACTTACTAGAATAGCCACCCCTTCCCTCCCTTCACTCCTGATAACCTCCCACTTACACTCACCCTTCCCTTTCAACTTAGTTTCACTCAAAGCCAACACATCCATCTTTCTTCTCACAAACATACTACCTATCTCTTCCCTTTTACTCTCATCTGTACCACATCCACGCACATTAAAAGACCCAAACCTTAGGGTGCTGGTCCGAGGCTTTCCAGCCCCTCTTATGCCTTCTTTTTTTCCTTTAGGTATTTCCCCTGTGGGGCTACAAGGAGAAGGATGCCTAGTCCCAATCCCCGTCCCTTTCTTCTCACCTCTTACGATCCAAGTATTTGGTAGTGTATCTAAATGATGACATGGTTTACCGTCACAAACTCCCCCGTATCGGAAGGCTAAGATGGTGCCCTTCACAGAGGGCTTTGTAGTGTGGAATTTAATGAACCATGCCCTTAGTTCAACTTAGCCAGTGGCAGGATTCGAACCGCCATCCCCCCGACCTTCATTGCAAGTAATGGCGCCCTAACCCGCTCGTCCAGTGAGCTTCTTCTATCTAAATACCAAGAGCTTTTCCCCCCTTATAAGGGGTGTAGCCAACTCAAAGGCACTTACCTACTCCCACACATTCCACCCCCCCCCCCTCTCTTCTCATCTTGGCTCCTCCTGGATGACAGATCATCCCTGTATCCCACCCACTGCCCTGGGTCAGAAGCAATGTAGCAAGACACAGTACATTCACAGCAAGGCCACTTCACTTAACTGAGATCGGGGTCAGGTATTTGATAGTACCTTCTTGAAAGAGGCAGGTAGACTGTTAAATCTTTAAATACATGCATACATACATACTGTATACCAACGGCTTTTTCCCCCTTACATGGGGGGTAGCCAAATCTTTAAATAAAGGGTGCAATAGAGATGAACAATATAAGCACCACCTAGTATGGTGAGTTTTCAGCCCTAGCTACTGATGAGATGCCATAGGAGACAAATTAAATAACCTGGCATCATCTAGAATAGATAAAAATGTGAAACCTTGAATGGAAATTGTGGCATCATTTGAGTATTTGTGTATCTGGTGTGGGAAGATTGTAGATCTTGTCTGATTTTGTTTTGATGTTAGATCAATTTGTTGTTCTCAGTCTTTGGCAGGAGGCCCAGAGCTCCTAGTTAACTGTCAGTAGGGTGTATAATACAAGGTATTCTGAAAGTATTCTGTCTTCCATTTGATGGTTGCATGTTAGGATAGAGGTTTAGATTAAGATGAGCAAGGTGTTTTTATTTATTTATTTATTTTTTTTATAAACTTCCCCTTGTATTTGTCTGCAAGGGAATAAAGTATGTTTATATTTGTCTGGGTATGGCTAGGGTGGGTCATTATAATAGATGTTCTCAGTCTTCCATATTATGGTTCTATGTGGGGATATAATTTCAAATTAAAGTGGAGAAGGTGTTTCTTTTTAAACTTTTTTGCATCTGTCTGCAAGTGAATAAAGTAATTTTATCTTTACACAGTGCTTGAGCCATGGAGGGTATATTGGAGATGACCAAAACGCAATAATCGTGTTCAGTTCTTGCTTCTTGCCTGATCGATCCCGGCGGGACTACAACTATGTGATGGACAACTTGTTTTTGTAAGTACAGTATCCTGAGTTTACTTTTATGATTTACACTGATTTAGCTGTTTAATTTACAGTACTGAACATGCATGATTTTTAGTCATGAGAAAGAAAGAAAAAACATGAGAAACACTTGACCTTGTCTCTCATCAGTCAAGAAAACAGACACCTTACAAATTATACTAAAGAATGCATTAACTCATTGCATGAAAACCACCCCAATAGAACATCTACACTTTGAAATGAAAGACCATAGATCAGCACACAGTTCCTTTCATCACAGATTACAAGTATGATCACCTTGAGGAGCATGAGGTGGATGTATATTTGCACTGAACATATTGCCAGGGCAGGAACAATTTTCACATGGTTTATAACTCACCTTAAAATATTTCTAGGTATGTCCTGTCCATGTTGGAACAGTTGGTGACCGAAGACTACATCCTTGTTTACCTGTCTGGTGGAACTCCCCGTTCCCACATGCCCAACTTCCAGTGGCTTAAGCGAGCGTACCAGATGATTGACAGAAAACTACGAAAGAACCTGAAGGCCTTACATGTGGTGCATCCCACATTTTGGGTGCGGACTGTGGTTGCACTGACGAGACCTTTCATCAGGTAGGGCAAGAGTAGTTTCAGCGAAGAAGGGTTTAAATATATGTCCAGTTCTACATAATTCTGTTTAAACACACATTTACCAGGCTTGACACAACTATAGGATTTGTTCTGGATACATAGATATTGGAAACTGGTATGTTATAACCCACGATTGGAGAAATAATATTGGAAGTACAGGAAAAATGTACATTTAGACTACTATCTGTAGTCCTCTTCAGCAGAAGATAGTAGTACTTCCGATATTATTTCTCCGATAGTGGGTTATAGTAAACATGCATAGATATGTACATACATACCAAAAGTACTTTTCCACCTTGTAACAGGGGGATGTAAGGGCTGTGCATTAATGTCATATGCATACTGGCCATAAGTAGGTCTGGGAGGAGGCATTGTGTAGGAAAGAATAAATCGAACAATATTAAACTGTGTTATCCCATGGTCCAAGATTGTTCCCCAAAGGTTCCCCACTGAAGTGGAGAGCTCTCTAAACTATCATGAGACAGATTGCACCTAACTAAACTTTTTGTTTGTAACAGCACCAAGTTCTACAAGAAGCTGACGTTCGTGAACAACTTGACTGAATTGGCACAGATCCTTCCCCTGGACAAATTGGAGATCCCAGATGCTGTCAAACAGTATGTGTAGTTTTAATTTTGTCGTATGATAAAGACAAGTATCTTCCATGGTCATTATGAACACAAATTTTAATTACTCTTTCTATTTGCAAGCTACTTATTTTTTGCTGGTAAGGATTATTATATACACTTTTCAAGTTTTGTAGACGAGACAATGTACATTGTTACGTATATGTAATGAAAATGGTTACCCCTTGTATCCTTCCAGTCCATTAATATAGTTCTAGAACTCTTGGTATATACAAATTATTCATTTATTTATTTATTTTCTGATAGTATCTTGGGCATAAACAAGTCTTCCTGTACCTTTCTTGTGCATCCCATAATTTGATGTAGAAGAGTCATAAAATCCTCTATGGCTTGAGTGTAGCTGCGGGGCCGTACTAACTCCATGCTTCCCCTCCCATTTCACTAGTCACGACGGCAAGCGAAGAACTGTCCTGTCTTTGCTTGGTCTTGGCCCAGTTCCGTCAGGTAATGATGCCCTAATTGTAAATATTCCCGTAACTTGCGACTACCGACATAGCTTCTTCATAAAACTTGCTTTTTAATTTTTTTTTCTTTCATATATAATCAGATTCTTTGTAGTTTAATTCCTAGTCTCGTAAACATAGCATGTACTTTTTAACCATTAGATTGGAACTAAACTTTCAAGATGAGGTATAACAACTTGTCCTTAGTAAGAGTTAATAGCATGCTTCTCTTGGAAATAAATTTCTTATCTCCCTAATCAATTGGGTGATAATGCCTAAGCTACTTTCCTAATCAATTTGGAAAATTGAAATAATTTTAAAAGACCGTTTAAAGAAAAGCAAGCTTGCAATCTCGCCAGTCTTTGTGTGAAATTGTCTAGTTAGTTGTGTATAGCTTGGGAAGCTTGTTCCCATAGTCCCATCATGATATATGGTTATTTGAATATTCAGCTTCATCCATTACTTGTCACCCGAATGTAGGCAGTGTCATATTGTGCAGTTTTCCCATTATTTTTTGATACATGACCACATGTGCTAACATATTTCTAATTCTTCAGAGCGGACTTTGAGTTAATGATTCGCGAAAAGAAGAAGAATATCAACAAGAGGCGTCAGCCCATTGCTACGAGATAAAATGAACCAAAATGCCCCTGGTCAGTTGTTAGAAGTCTACCATTGCCAATACTGGGGGCACTAGGTCAAAACCAGCTCTTCGTTATCTCAGCAAAGGAGTAGAACTTCTGTCCATTTTGATAAATATATATAATTTTTTTTGTGCCAATACTGTGGTCAGATGCGTTTATTAGTGTGATGCTGGCCTTCCATGTAATGTTGAATAGTTCAAAGGCCTTACTAAACCTTTGAGCCTTGTCAAAGGATGAGGAACTTCAATCAAAAGTCAACTACATCATGCCAGACCACGCTCTCCACAGTTCTGGCCATTACCTAGCCCAGTGAAAGTGTGCTCACTGCTTGGAATGTGTGCAAGTTCTTCAAGTTTATGACCTGTGATTATTATTAGCGTTAGCCATCCTTTCCAGCAGTAAAAACTAAAATGAAACCATGAACTAATAAATATTATTATGTGATGTACGAAACCTTTCATTCTTGGGAGTAAACATTCTCACGAATACTAACTGCTTTGGTTGGATCAAATCCAACTTGTATCATAGAAGATGTAAATTATTTCAAGTTGTAATATATGCATGGGTTTTTTGAAACTTTTATTGTATCATTCCTATACACCTTACTGAATATAAATACATTAAGAATTAGAAACTACTTCTTTATGTCCATGGACTCTTGGGTCTTGTTACCCGACAGGACAAGATATGCAGTCCCGAGTTGCCTCTGCTTTTCTCGTTGCCGCTCAAGTGTCTGAAGGGGCGTATCTGAGGAGCTCATGTGCTTCATCAATGTCTCCTCATGCCACTTTTTCATTCGCTTTTCGGTCTTGTTCTTACCCGATCCTTTGCCATGGAATTTGTGAGACAAGTAGCGGAATGCCTCTTTCAAGTTGAGCTTCCTGCCCTCGTCGTCAATATATTCCAGTTTAACATCGGGCTTGTATCCCTCACGTTCACGGAATTCCATTGAAGGGCCAGAATAACGATCACCACCTCTGCCACGACCTCGGTCGTCTTCTTGAGTCTTATCTTCAATGCTGAAGGGTACAAATGGTTGAATATTATAAATCAAGAAATAAATCAAACTGAATCATTCAGTCATGTTTCCTCAAGGATAATGTGGATGAAGGTGAAACTGGGAAAGGAGATGTGGGTCTTTATAAGTGCATATGGGCCTGGCAGTGAGAAGAGTGTAGAAGGGAGGCCTTTTGGATAGATTTAAATGAGTATGGAGGATTTAGGAAGAAATGTCAATGTAATAGTACTGGGAGACCTTAATGCTAGGGTAGGAAATGGTCCAATCGATGGAGTGGTTGGGAAATGTGGAGTTCCAGGAAAGAATCGTAGTGGAGAGTTGATGGTGGAAATGTGTCTAGAAAGAGTTGATGATAGCAAATACAGTGTTTAGGAAGAAAGTCAAGCATAAGTACACATGGGAGAGGGTGGTGGAGGGAAGGGTAGTAGATAGAGCGCTAATGGATTATGTAGTGGTAAATAGGATTATGATAGGAAGAGTTAAGGATGTACATGTGCTAAGGGGAGAGGGTGGGGGAATATCAGATAATTTTTTGGTGGAAGGTAAGTTGAGAGTGGAGGATAGATGGAGAAAGAGGAAAGGGACAAAAGGTAGGGAGGTGCTTAGAGTGAACTCTTTGAATGAAAAGGAGGAGTACGAAAAGAAGCTGAAGGAGTGGGAGGGAGTAAAGGATAGAGTGGAGCTGGGTGTGGAGGAGGAATGGGGATGGTTCAAGGAGGGAGTCATAAAGTGTGCAAGGATGGTGTGTGGAACAAGAAGGACATGGGGAAATAGAAGAAAGGGTAGTGAATGGTGGGATGAGGAAACAAAGAGAAGAAGCGAGCTTTCACAGATTGGTTACAAAATAGGACGAGGGAGTCATACGAGAGGTACAAAGAAAAGAAAAGAGAAGTAAAGCAAAAGGTAAAGGAGGCAAAGAGGAGAGCAGATGTGAAATGGGGTAAGAGTATGACAGAAAATTTTGAAAGTAATAAAAAGATGTTTTGGAAAGAAATTAAGAGAGGAAGAGGAGGCGAATCAAGTAGAGAAAAGGTAAAAGGTGCAGATGGAGAGATGATAATGGAAGAGAAGGCAGTAAGGGGAAGATGGGCAGAATATTTTAGGGAGTTGCTAAATGTGAAGGAGGATAGGGAGGGAAATGATAGCTGCAGTGGGAAATGCGAAGAAAATGGGAGTGAGGAGAAATAAGGAAGAATGAGGTGAAGGCAGTTGTTAAGCTGATGAGAGCATGTAAGGCACCTGGTCTGGATGGATGCCATGCAGAATGTCTGAAAAAGGGAGGTACAGTGATGGTGGACTGGCTGGTGAGGTTATTTAATGTTTGCTGGAGAGAGGGTAGAGTGCCTGTATAGTTCCACTTTACAAGGGAAAAGGGGACAAGTGTGAATGTAGTAGTTTCAGAGGGATTAGCTTGTTAAGTGTAGTTGGGAAGGCTTATGGGAGGATCTTGATTGAGAGGATTAGGAGAGGAACAGAGGGAGTAATTGGTGAGGAACAGTGTGGGTTTAGGACAGGTAGAGGTTGTGTAGATCAGATCTTTGTGGTAAGACAGATATGTGAGAAAGCTATAGGAAAGGGGAAGGATGTGTTTTGGGCTTTTATGGATCTGGAAAAGGCTTATGATAGGGTAGACAGAAAGGCACTGTGGGAGGTTATGCAGATATACGGGATAGGAGGAAAGCTTCTGGGAGCTGTCAAGAATTTTTATGAGAGTAGTAGAGCTTGTGTCAGGATTGGAAATGGAGAGAGTGAGTGGTTCGAGGTAAAGGTGGGACTTCATCAAGGATGTGTTATGTCGCCCTGGCTGTTCAACTTATACATGGATGGGGTGGTGCAAGAGGTAAATGCAAGGGTAGTGGGCAAGGGATTGGATATGGTTAAAGAAAATGGAGAAAAGTGGGAGGTGAGCCAGCTGTTGTTTGCGGACGACACTGCCCTTGTGGCAGAATCAGAGGAGGGATTGAGGAAGTTGGTGGCAGAGTTTGGGAGAGTATGTGATAGAAAAAAACTAAAGATAAATGTGGGGAAAAGTAAGGTGATGAGATGTACAAGGGGTGAAAGTGCCAGTAGACTGGAAGCGAGCATTAAGGGAGAGCGACTGGAGGAAGTGGATAGTTTTAGATACTTGGGTGCAAATGTGGCAGGAAAAGGTGGAGGTAGAATGTAGATTGAGAGAAGCGAGTAAATGCCTTGGTGGATTAAAGTGTAATGAGGAATAGACATTTGGGAATGGATGCTAAGAGGAGACTGTATGAAGGAGTGATTGTGCCAACACCACTGTATGGGGCAGAAACATGGAACATAAGAGAAGAAGAGAGAAGGAGTTTGAATGTGTTTGAGATGAGGTGTCTGAGAAGTATGATGGGGGTTACTAGGCTAGATAGAGTGAGAAATGAGGAGGTGAGGAGGAGAACAGGGGTGGCAAAGGAGCTGGGAGATGGGGTTGATGAAAGAATATTAGGATGGTTTGGACACATGGAAAGAATGAGTGAAGAAAGACTAGTAAAAGAGGTGTGGAAGGCAGATGTGGAGGGAGTGAACATGAGGGGACGTCCTAGGATGAGGTGGATGGATGGGGTGAAGGGGGCTTTGGGGAAGAGGGGAATGTCTGTTGAGGAAGGACGGGAGAGGAGAGAAGACGGGTGAATGGATAATGGTTGTATATGGATGATGTTGTGATTGCATGAGGTGGAATGGGCGGGGGGATGGGGGGTGAGGTAGTATGTGTGAGCAAAATTTGATGCAGCCTGAAGGGATTTCTCCCCATCCTCTCCTTTTATGCAATGGGGGGACGGCCTTGCTGTGGATGTGCTGTGTCTTGTGACACTGCTTCTGACCCAGGGCAGTGGACAAGGTGCAGGGATGACCCGTCATCCAGGAGGTGCTCAGATAAGAGGGAGGGTGGAGGGGTGTGGAGTGTATTCAGGGATGGAATGGGTGGAAATGATTTTATGCCTTTCCCTTTTTGGCTACCTCCCTTGTAAGGGGGAAAAAGCCTTGGTATATGTATGTATGTAAATTGAACAATAATTTGTACTGAATGTATCCACATTTTAGTTTGATACTTTCATATTTATTGCAAAGAAAACTGGATTAGAGTGGGTGAGAGTGATGGGTGACTGGGATTTTGTTTATGAACACAAGTGGTTGATGGGAGGGTTGCCAATAAGTGAATTGGCCTTGCTGTGGATGTACTGGGTCTTGCTGCATTGTGTTTGACCCAGGGCAGTTGGCAAATGTAGGGATGACCCATCATCCATGAGGAGCTAAGATGGGAGGAGTGGAAGTAAAATAGTTGGTTACATGATGATATGGTTTAACGTCACAAACTCCCCCGTATCGGAAGGCTAGGATGGGGCCCCTCACAGAGGGCTTTTGTAGCATGGAATTTAATGAACCATGCCCTTGGTTCATCTTCGCTGGTGGCAGGATTCGAACTGCCATCCCCTCGACCTTCACCGCAAGTAATGATGACCTAACCCGCTCAGCCAGCGAGCTTCCTGCTGGTTACATATAGAGGTATATGCCCTCTGTATGTAGATAGAATATATGGTAGGGTGGTTAAGGGTACTGGTAGATTATGTAATGGTACCCAAAATCAAGATTGCAAGAGTTCTTGATGTAAATGTTTAAAGGATCTCGTTTCTAAACATTGGTGGAAGGTCTGATCATCATCCGGTAGGAGGTTAAAATGGCAAGAAAAACAAGTGGGAGATGCAGGGATGACCTGTCTTCCGGGAGGAGCCATGACGAGGGGGTGGAGGGAGTGGAGTATATGGGGATGGAATGGGTGGGAGTGGATTTTATGCCTTTTGTTTTTTGCTACCTCCCTTGTATGGGGGGGGAAAGGCCTTTGGTTAGGTTTACATGGGAGTAGAGGAAGTGTTAGTGCACAAAAATGGAGTATGAGGTGGGGTATAGTTGTGGGGCTGGGGATGTGTAGTGTAGAGGTGGCTTGGGCATATGAAAAGAATAATTGAGGAAAGACTTGAAAAATGTGGAGAAGTGAAGTGGAAGGAATGAACATGAGAAAGATGAAGAATGAAGTGGGTGGAAGGCCAGAATTCCACATGTAGGAAAGAGTGGGTAAGATAGGAATGAATGGAGGGTCACTATGATAAAATGATGAAAATATAGCAGCCTCAATTTTAGGCACTGTGCCTCACTGCATTGCCTTCGACCCGAGTACTGCGGCAGGAAACACGCACAAGGTACAGAGGGGGGGGGGGGTTAATTGTGTTTTACTGTGTACGTAGCACTCATGTGCTCAGCCACCCACCTTCAATGGGGAAGAGCTCTTTTGGAACTCTTCCTTATAAGGGAGGGAGCCACTTCTACCCCACGCCCCTCATTTACCTTAGCTCCTCATGGATGAAGTGTACGTGATGTATGACAGTGTGTATGGTATATGTATGCATATGTAAAAAAAAAAAATAAACTTTCAAATACCTGTAGTGGACAGCCCGTAAGTGTTGCAATGCGGCATTAGAAGGTCGCGAGTTACTCTCCTTTTCCAAGTAACCTTTCTTCATTGCCAGTTTCAGTGCGTTGGCCACGCCCTTGCTCGCATCAGGCTCCTCCTCCAGGATGGGAACAGTTACTTTATCATTAATTTCCACTCTTGTTTCGTCAATATCAACTTCTTCCCACGCTCCTCTCTGCTCTGGTTCGTCTTGTTTAGGCGACATGGATTGCAGCATTGTCTGGTCATCTTCTTCAGCACGGTTGCCCGACAAGCCATATGTCGGGATATCCCCCAAAGTCCGGCAGAATTCATCAGTAGTGTTGAGGGTCATTGCAAGATTATCTTCAGTTTTTTCGACAATACCAGCCTCTCTCTCCTTAATCATCATCACCACTCTCTCTTGTGTAGGCAAGTTCTTTTGGTTCTGCTTGGCCCTCAGCTGTCTCGCCAGAGCTTCCTGAAGGTCAATGTCATCCTTCTCCTCTTCGCTTGTATACTCGTGAGGTGCTTCTTCAATTTCATTCTTTACGGGTTCCTCGTCTTCTTCCATCAATTCCTTCAAAGTCCTCGGTTTAGTGGCTCTGAAATCTTCCATGGGCATCGGTGTTCCGTCTTCGAAGGGTCTACCTTCCATTCGCATTTTTCTGGAACCGTGGTGTGCCTCGTTCCCTTCCATCATCGGTTGCAAGTCATCAGCTGTGAACATCTTTTTCTTCTTCTTTTTGGTCTTCTTCACCTTTCTGAATCCAACCATTTCATCGGGAGTGAAATATTCCGTGGCTAACTGTGCTTCTGGTGCATCTAAACTCTGTAACTTCCGTAGTTTGGAGAGCCTCTGTCCACTTCCAGGGCCCCTGTCTGGCTGAGTGTTCCCGTAGGCTCCTAACCTGAAGCTTGTTTTCTTCTCCCCCTCGATTTCGTCGTCATATTTCGTAAGCAACGACTTCTGGACAATGTTTCCGTAATCGTCCACTTCAGGTGCTTCATATTCGACTTGGTCTTGTTTGTTAGTCTTGTTCTTAATATTCTGTAAAAAGGATAAGTTATTCATTAGAGCAATATTTTATCTATTTATTTATTACATACATACATATACCAAGGCTTTTTCCCCCTTACAAGGGAGGTAGCCAAAAAGGAAAAGGCATAAAATCATTCCCACCCATTCCATCCCTGAATACACTCCACACCCCTCCACCCTCCCTCTTATCTGAGCAACTCCTGGTGCTAAGATTTATTTATTATTTATACATATATATATTTTTCAATATCACAAACTCTACCCTATCAGGAGGCTAGGAGTCTTGTTCTTAATATTCTGTAAAAAGGATAAGTTATTCATTAGAGCAATATCTTATCTATTTATTTATTATTTATTTATTATTATTTTTTTTTTAATGTCACAAACTCCCCCCTATCAGGAGGCTAGGACAGTTCCCCTTACAGAGGACTTTTTTAGTGTGGAATTTAATGAACCATGCCCTTGGTTCAACTTGCCCAAGGCAGGGTTTGAACTGCCACTGCCTCAACCAACATCACAAGTAACAATGGCAGTGAGCTTCCACAAGGAATTATAAAATGTATAACTCTGGATGTCCACAACTTTGAGTAGGTTTTAAGGATCCGTACCTTTTCAACTCGTTCCAAATCCACAATGTTCACGTTGACTAATGTGTCCTCTCCTTCTTCCAAAACATTACTGTCTTTCAAGGTCAGGATTGTTGTTCGGCCATCATCGAACCTGTTAAAAGGTTAAATCTGTGAGCCTCCCAAATTTAAAGGTTTAGGAGGAATACTATAAACAAATCCCAGGTTGCATATAACCTAACCTTGTTCAATATTTAGCAATAGTTTTGGATAATTTATAATTAAAGATGAAAACACATTAATGTAATGAACCCAGTTATAGTGAATTTCAGATATAAAGAAGGCCATATGCCTTCCAAACTACCCACTGATATAAAGACCCTATTTCGATGTATTAGGTGATGTTCACAAAAAATTAAGCAGTCTGAAACTATGAGAGACTACAACTTCATTTACTGGTGTGGTTAGTACATTAAAGTACTGTAAAAGTACCTTGTAACCTATTGATCTATATATGAATGGCCTTTTCCCCCTTATAAGGGTGGTAGCCAGCCAAGGAAGGCACCCATACCAACACCCATCCATCACTCCTTGTTTCCTTCTCATTTTGGCTCCTTATGGATGAGGGTCCATCCCTATCTCCTGCCCACTGCCTGAATACATTATATTTCATTCTTATTGTTATATTTACATGTACAACATGCCCTTGGTATATAGATACACAGACATGTACCAGTTGTATTTGAAGACATACATACATATATATACCAAGGCTTTTTTCCCTTACAAGGGAGGTACCCAAAAAGAAAAAGGGCATAAAACCATTCCCACCCATTCCATCCCTAAATACACTCCCCTCCCCTCCACCCTCCCTCTTATCTTAGCACCTCCTGGATGACGGGTCATCCCTGCACCTTGTCCACTGCCCTGGGTCAGAGGCAGTGTCGCAAGACACAGCACATCCACAGCAAGGCTGCCTCATTAAATCGGCGATCCCCCCTCTCTGTCCCCCCATGCAGAAAAGGGGAAGACGGGGAGAAATCCCTTTAAGACATATGGCAGTAAATTGTGCCCTTGAATTTAGTGAACTTTAGGATATAACATCAAGCCTCTCTCCCCAAATACTTTGACAAATCAAGGGTTTATTACAATTCAAAAACTAATTTCATTCGTAGTACTTCTATCCTTCGGGATAGTGTCATGCCGAAGAGGGATAGTTGTAGATGTAGTACAGGAATAATTTTAGAACGGCAGTGGAAAGGAGGAACAGTGGAAGTGGTCTGTATTCCTGTTTGTGTGGAGATCAGTCTCTGATCATTAACCTCTCGAATAGGATGACACCTATGCATGTGTCATGAGCCATGAGTGGAGGTATGCAAGGATACTGGCTTTAGCGTTTTGATTACAGTGAGACCACTCATTAACGTATGTTAATTAGCTGTGTTTGCTGTGTTTTCGCTGTGTTTTTGGTGCTGTTGTTTAGTGCATGCAATCACTATGCCACCCAAAAACCACTCCAAAACACCGAAAACATAGCTAATTAACTTCCGTTAATGAGAGGTCTCACTGTATATTCATTTTGTAGCTGTAGCTGAGTGACCCCGTTTTCTGTGAATAGGATCACATTTTCTGTGAACAGGATCGTGCTTTCTGTGACATGTTTATTCAGGGTGAAAAATAATGATCATAACAGCAGTAACTTTATATTTTGTAATGTGGGTATTGTGATGCAACCTGATGTGCGTGTGAATATTTGACTTGTAAAGAATGCTGTATTATTGGTCCGTAGGAAGGACACTGAAGTTCCTAAAATACTGAAAATATAAAGTTTGTTTTTTGGCTACCTCCCTTGTAAGGGCATACAAGCCTTTGGTATATATATATGTATAAAATTTGTGTTGTTAATACCCCAAACAGAGTACTGGAATGCACAGTAGTTTCTACATTATAGGCTGTGAGGAGGAGGAGGAACAGTCTGTTGTCACTGAGAAATATGTAGGAACACCAGTGAGAAGTAATAATGATATGGTTTAATGTCACAAACTCCCCCCTTTTGGAGGGCTAGGATGGTGCCCCTCACAGAGGACTTTGAGAGAACTGATAATGACAGAAATATTTTTGGTCGTGTTCACCTGTACCTCCTCACCATATAGTGCCAATTCGTAACACTTCCAAACACAAAAACCTGACATAAAACTTGAACTAACCTGGAGAAATCGTGCTCAACTTTGAGTCCAGACAGGTTCTTGCGTCCGTAAGACTTGCTCCTTTGTTCTGTCAGTTCTTGTTCTACAAGGTCACCAACACCAAACTGAGCATCCAGTTCTTCTAGTAACTTTGCCTGTATAACAGAAAATAGTTTACATACATTAAAGTTTAAGTAACGACAACATCCCTTATCTATAAAGCAAGGGTTTTTTCCTCCTTACAAGTGAGGTAGCCAAATCAAAAGACAAGTACTCCCATTCATCTCCTAATCAAAAGCTGAAATGTAAGACGACATTTATTCACTGAAAGACGCTATATCAAGGGATATCCAACCTTCTTCTCGGCCTCCGCTTTCTCTCTCTGCAATTTACGGGACTTGTTCACCCAATGAAGAGCATTGTCTTCGTCACTGTCTGAATCCCCAAGGGGTTTCACTTTGGTGTATTTGTCTCGGATCTTCCTCTTCTCGCGCTGTGCCGCTATTTTCTCACGAATCTTTTCAACCTGCAAGATTCCAGTTACGGAGATGAGCAACGAAAGGAAGATATGAAGCAATAGTTGTGATGTTATGCAACATGAAGTATAAATATCAAATGACCTAAATATAAAGTTACCTTGATTTTGTCTGCTAGATTTTCTGCGGGTTTGTGTACAAATTCCCCATCAGCGTCCTTAAGAAGAGTCTCTCCCGGTGCCATTTCAATTTTCACTCCATCTTCGTCAGTCTCGTCTTTCACGGTCGTCTCGACCTGAGATGACACAAGAAAATCAACATGGGGTTCAATTACTGGATTACTTGCTTGAAAATTTCATTCCTGTGAGGATACATTTTGCTTAGAAGAGTTTGTTTCTTCAATTCAAGGGCTGTCCAAAAAAACTAGTACAGTACTACCTCTCATTAACGGACTAAAAGGGGGTAACGGTGTCCGCTGATGTGTATAATCCATTGATTTGGAGTGGTTTTTGGGTGGCATAGTGATTGCACGCACTAAACAGCACCAAAAACACCGAAAACAGCTAATTAACGTCTGTTAATTAGAGGTCTCACTGTGTCAAATTTTTCTCACACTCTCCATCTCCCCCCATCCCCATTCCACCTCATGGATCACATCATCATCCATATACAACCATTCTTCATTCACCCCTGTCTTCTGTCCTCTCCCGTCCTTCCTCAACAGAGTAGAACTAGTAATAACTAGGACAAAATCAATATAGGATATCACTATGAAAGAACCCCTTTAGCCCAGAAACCACAGGTAAGTTGAATAAAAGTATGGTACTGAGCTGAAAGAAAAGTATGAGATGGAGTTTGTGATTGTACTAGGTAGGGTGTCTGGAGTGGTGAGAGGTCAGGGGAGGGAAAGAGAGGCACTGCTGACAAATAATGAGATGGTTACAGGGGCAAGGTGGAGTGAAATGTCTTTGAGGATAATGTACATACATATACCAAAGGCTTTTTCCCCCTTACACAGGGAGTAGCCAAAAAGAAAAAGGCATAGAAACCACTCCCACCCATTCCATTTCCTATATATTCCACTCCCCTCCACCCTCCTCTTATCTTGGCACCTCCTGGATGATGGGTCATCCCTGCATCCTGTCCAGTGCCCTGGGTCAGAAGCAGTGTCGCAAGACACAGCACACCCACAGCAAGGCCACTTCATAAATTCGGCGACCACCCCCTCTCCGTCCCCTCATGCAGAAAAGGAAAAGATGGGGAGAAATCCCTTCGGGCTGTGTCAAATTTTTTCTCATACATACTTCCTCATCCCCTGTCTCCCCACTCCCCCTCATGCATCACAGCATCATCCATACACAACCCTTCTCCATTCACCCCTATCTTCTGTCCTCTCCTGTCCTTCCTCCACAGACATTCCTGTCTTTTGTAATGCCCCTTTCACCCCATCCATCCACCTCATCCTAGGACGCCCCCTCATATTCACTCCTTCCACACTTCCTTTACTAATCTATTTTCACTCATTCTTTCCATGTGTCCAAACCATCCCAATACTCTTTCATCAACCCTATCTCCCAGCTCCCTTTCCACCCTTGTTCTCCTTCTCACCTCCTAATTTCTCACTCTATCTAGCCTAGTAACCCCCATCATACTTCTCAGACATTTCATCTCAAATACATTCAAACTCCTTTTCTCTTCCTCTCTTATGTTCCATGTTTCTGCCCTGTACAGTGCTGTTGGCACAATCCCTACTTCATATAACCTCTTAGCATCCATTCTCAGATGTCTATCTCTCATTACACTTTTTAATCCACCAAGGCATTTACTCACTTCTCTCAATTTACATTCTACCTCCCCCCCACTCCTCCCTTTCCTGCCACATTTGCACCCAAGTATCTAAAACTATCCACTTCCTCCAGTCTTTCACCCTTTATGCTCACTTCCAGCCTGGCTCTCTCCCCTTGTACATCTCATCACTTTACTTTTGCCCACATTTATCTTCAGCTTCCTTCTTTCAGGATAATGTAGACAGAGGTAATTGGGATGGGAGATACAGGCTTTTGTGAAAAAGGTAGAGAGATTTGTTGTTGTTGTTCCCTACTGTCTGGCCAAGCAGTCCCATCTCTCTGAGGAATGCCACAACTGGACCAGGGTTTTTCCACAAATTCTTTATAAAGTGTATATTGTCTTGTTGGCATGTGTGATTGTGTACAATGCAGTCTTCCATAATGTGTTGTATAGTATGGGGTGAAGCATTGCATCCTGGACAGTATCTATATTGTGGTCATCCTGCCTCTTCTGGTAGTTTAGTAGGGCTGGATGGTAGCCACATCACAGTCTAGTAAGGTGGACTAGGTCCTTTTGAGGAGAGAGGATTCAGGGATGGTTATCAGCAAGTCTAGCATGCAGCAATGTATTGTCTTTCAGTTTGCTGATGGAGCAGTGAGTGATATGATTATGGATATGCTTCTGGAGGCTGGTGTCTGGTGGTTGTGGAGGAAGAGAAGAGAGTATTTGTGTGTGATATAGGTATTTGGGTGTTGTTTTGATATTTCTTAGCATGTGCGGGTGTTCTGCTATGTAGAGTAGTGGATGTGCTGTGTTTGTGGAGGTTGTGGCAAGTGTTTTTGTGCCTCTCATGTCAGGGTGATCCTTGATTTTGAGGACCTTCATTTTACGTTATTGTTGTTGTCGTTCCCCAGACTGTCTGGCTGGGCAGTCCTGTGTTGTTAGTGTGCATCTATCCTTGTGTTATCTGTCATGTGTTATCTTATATTTCTTAACATTGGTTTAGTTAGTTGAGGGTGTTAATAACTTGGTTAATAGTCCTACTTTCTATAGGAAGAAGTGGAGAGATGATAGAGGTATTGTTGTTTTGTTGCCCATGCTATGGTGTGGAGTACTTTCTGCTGTTCGAAGAGGTAGATGACAGAGCAGGGAATTGTTGTAAATTACTGAATAAACTGGGTAGTAGCAGCAAAGAGGAGAGAAGATAAAGGGTGCTAATGGAACGCTAATGGAAGTACAGTACTACCTCTCATTAAAGGACTAAAAGGGGGGTAACAGTGTCCGTTGATGTGAATAATCCGTTGATTTGGAGTGGTTTTTGGGTGGTATAGTGATTGCACGCACTAAACAACAGCACCAAAAACACCGCAAACACAGCTAATTAACGCCCGTTAATGAGAGGTCTTACTGTAGAGGCAAGAGGAAGATGGGTGTAATATTTCAGGGATTTGTTGAAAGCAGAGAAGGTTAAGGAAGGTTTTACTGTAGCAGTGGGAGATGCCAGGAAAATGATACATAAAGACTGATAAATTTGTATATGAAAAGAGAATATACTAAGAGCAATGAAAAAGATGAAACCTGCTAAGACGCTTGAGTAATGCTTGCCACATGGAGGAGCAATTATGGTGGAATGGTTGGTGAGATTGTTTTATGTATACTCAAGAAAGGAAAGTATTTATTCAGACCAGAGGAGAGCATGTATAGTTCCACTATACTTGGAAAAAGGGGACTAATATGAATGTAGTAGTTGTAGATGAATCAGTCTGTTACATGTAGTTGGTGAGTGGTATGAATAGGTGCTAACTGAGGGAACAGGACGGGATAGATTTTGTCCCGAGGGATTGGAATGCTGGGTATTGCTACCAAAACATACTATGGTTCTTGTGATTGATTACTGAGTGGCTTATGGGCTGAATCAGGGATTTTAGCCAGTTTCCTACGTGCTGCCAATGCATGCGATTGCAGGAACTCCATCAAATATATGGATTGACTGATCCCCTTAACACCTTTTATAGATTCTATTGTGGCTTGCATGTGTTTAACTGAGGGAACATCACTGTGTTAATGAAGCTACACAAATTACACTACAGCCAAGAGAAAGGCATCTTATACCTGAAGTGGTTTCAATCCAAGCTTAGCTCGCAGTTTGTTACTCTCTTCGAGTGACAGGCTGATGTCTCCTCCACCTCCTCCGCTTCCACCTACAACTTCACTTCCACTCCCACCCCCACCTCCACTTGCACCTTCTCCACTTGATATAATTGGAGGAGGAGGGGGAACTGGAGTGCTCTTGCTGATCTTGGGCGGAGGGGGAGTTGGGCCGCGCTTGCTGATCTTGGGTGGAGGAGGGACGAACTCTGGTCCTTCTGTAATTGATCATTAAATTGAAAACATAATCACTTAAAGAAAAATGTATACTAATGTATATATACACCAAATGAATTAAAAATTACCAACCAGATTAGAACTTAAAATTTCCTTTATACATACATATACTAAAGACTTTTTCCCCCTTACAAGGGAGGTAGCCAAAAACCAAAGGCATAAAAACCATTCCCACCTATTCCATCCCTAATACACTCCCCTCCCCTCCCGATTATCTTGGCACCTCCTGGATGACGGGTCATCCCTGCATCTTGTCCACTGCCCTGGGTCAGAAGCAGTGTCGCAAGACACAGCACATCCACAGCAAGGCCGCATCATTAAATCGGCGACCCCCCCCCCTCTCCATCCCCTCATGCAGAAAAGGAGAAGACAGGGAGAAATCCCTTCGGGCTGCGTCAAAATTTTCTCACACATACTACCCCCCCCCATCCATTCCACCTCATGCATCACATCATCCATATACAACCATTTTCCATTCACCCCTATATTCTGTCCTCTCCTGTTCTTCCTCAACAGACATTCCCCTCTTCCCCAAAGCCCCTTTCACCCCATCTATCCATCTCATCCTAGGTCGTCCCCTCATGTTCACTCCCTCCACATCTGCCTTCCATACCTCTTTTACTAGTCTTTCTTCACTCATTCTTTCCATGTTTCCAAACCATCCTAATACTTTTTCATCCACCCTATCTCCCAACTCCCTTACCACCCCTGTTCTCCTCACCTTCTCGTTTCTCACTCTATCTAGCCTGGGAACCCCCATCATACTTCTCAGACACCTCATCTAAAACACATTCAAACTTCTTCTCTCTTCCTCTCTTACGTTCCATGTTTCTGCCCCATACAGTGCTGTTGGCACAATTACTCCTTCATACAATCTCCTCTTAGCTTCCATTCCCAAATGTCTACTGCTCATTACACTTTTTAATTCACCAAGGCATTTACTTGCTTCTCTCAATCTACATTCTACCTCCACTCCACCCTTTCCTGCCACATTTGCACCCAAGTATCTAGAACTATCCACTTCCTCCAGTCGCTCTCCCTTAACCACTTCCATACGGTGACGCCTTCGTAGGCGGCATGAGGAGCAAGTGGGTACTCGATGATGCCTACATCGGCATCTTGATTATATTTATTGTAGTCGTACCTACGTAATCTCCATTCTCTCTAAACTGGCTTCATCAATTTTCTATGGTTATCAAAATACATGGGTGAAAGAGAACGAACGATTGAGCACTGACTTTATTTTTTATAATGCGATTATTATGACGCAACATCGCACGTCGGGCAGCTAATGCTGCCAGACGTGCGATGTGCCCCAGAGTGAAGAGGTTAATGCTCACTTCCAGTCTGCTGCCACTTTCACCCCTTGCGCATCTAATCACCTTACTTTTACCCACATTTATCTTCAGCTTTCTTCTTTCACACACTCTCCCAAACTCTGTCACCAACTTCCTCAATCCCTTCTCTGATCCTGCTACAAGAGCAGTGTTGTCCGCAAACAACAGCTGGCTCACCTCCCACTTTTCTCCATTTTCTTTCACCATCTCCAATCCCTGACCCACCACCCTTGCATTTACCTCTTGCACCACCCCATCCATGTACAAGTTGAACAGCCAGGGCGACATAACATATCCCTGGCAGTCTCAACTTTCCCTCGAACCACTCACTCCATTTCTAATCCTGACACATGCTCTACTACTCTCGTAAAAACTCCTGACAGCTCCTAAAAGCTTTCCTCCTATCCCTTATATCTGCAAAACCTCTCGCAGTGCTTTCCTGTCTACCCTATTATAAGCCTTTTCCAGATCCATAAAAGCCCCCAAAAACATCCTCACCTTTTCCTATAGCTTTCTCACAACCACACTTAACAAGCTAATCCCTCTGAAACTACTACATTCACACTTGTCTCCTTTTCCCTTGTAGAGTGGAACTATACAGGCATTCCTCCAGTCATCCGGCACTCTACCTTCTCTACAACAAATATTAAATAACCTCACCAGTCAGTCCACCATAACTGTACCTCCTTTTTTAAGACATTCTGCTTGGCATCCATCTAGACCAGGTGCCTTACCTGCTCTCATCATCTTAGCAACTGCCTTCACTTCATCCTTCCTTATTTCTCTTCCATTTTCCTCACTCACCACGGTCATTTTCTTGGCACTTCCCACTGTAACTATTTTTCCCTCCCTATCCTCCTTCACATTTAGCAACTCCCTAAAATACTCTGCCCATCTTCCTCCTCCTGCCTTCTCTTCCATTATCATCTCTCCATCTGCACCTCTTACCTTTTCTTTTCTACTTGATTCGCCTCCTCTTCCTCTCTTAATTTCTTTCCAAAACATCTTTTTATTACTTTCAAAATTTTCTGTCATACTCTTACCCTATTTCACATCTGCTCTCCTCTTTGCCTAATTTACCTTGTGCTTTACTTCTCTTTTCTTTGTACCTCTCATATGACTCCCTCATCCTATTTTCGTAACCGATCTGTGAAAGCTCGCTTCTTCTCTTCTACAACCTTCTTTGTTTCCTCATCCCACCACTCACTACCCTTCCTACTATTTCCTCCCATCCTTCTTGTTCCACACACCATCTTTGCACACTTTGTGACTCCCTCCTTGAACCATACCCATTCCTCCTCTACTCCTAGTTCTACTCTATCCTTCACTCCCTTCCACTCCTCTCTCAGCTTCTTCTTGTACTCCTTCTCCTTTTCCTTCTCATTTAAAGAGTTCACTCTAAGCACCTCCCTACCTTTTCCTCTTTCTCCATCTATCCTCCACTTTCAACTTACCTTCCACCAAAAAATGATCTGCTATTCCTCCACCCTCTCCCCTTAGAACATGTACATCCTTAACTCTTCTTATTATACTCCTATCTACCACTACATAGTCCATTAACACACTATCTACCACCCTTCCATCCACCACCCTCTCCCATGTGTACTTATGGTTGACTTTCTTCCGAAACACTATACTTGCTATTATCAACTCTCTAGACACATCTCCACCATCAACTCTCCACTACGATACTTTCCTGGAACTCCACATTTCCTACCCTAGCATTAAGGTCTCCCAATACTACATTGACTTTCCTCCCTAGTCCCTCTATCCAAAAAGCCTCCCTTTCTTCTACATTCTTCTCACTACCAGGCCCACATCTCCTTTCCCAGTTTCACCTTCATCCACATTAACCTTGAAGAAACCTCTTTCCACTCCACTACACATTTACCTATCTCTTCACTTACTAGTATAGCCACCCCTTCTCTCCCTTGCCCTCTCTTCACTCCTGAGAACCTCTCAACTACACTCCCAAACTCACACCCCTTCCCTCTCAACTTAGTTTCACTCAAAGCCAACACATCCATCTTTCTTCTCACAAACATACTATCTCTTCCCTTTTACTCTCATCTGTACCACATCCACACACATTAAAACACCCAATCCTTAGGGTGCTGGTTGGAAAACTCCTAGACCCTCTTATGCCTTTACTTTCTTTAGGAATGTCCCCTGTGGGGGTACAGGGAGAATGATGCCTGGTCCCAATCCCCGTCCCATTTTTCTTGCTCTTACGATCCAAGTGGGAATACTGGGTGACAGCATTCTTTTCCCCCACCACAGGGTAGGCAAAAGAAGGAAATTAAATTCAGAGAAATGGTACAGGACAGCAACATGGGGTTGGGGGACAGCATAATGGAGGGACAGTAGCATACATACATACATATACCAAGGCTTTTTCCCCCTTACTAGGGAGGTAGCCAAAAAGGAAAAGGCATATAATCATTCCCACCCATTCCATCCCTGAAAACACTCCACACCCCTCCACCCTCCCTCCCATCTTAGCACCTCCTAGATGACGGATCATCCCTGCACCTTGTCCACTGCCCTGGGTCAGAAGCAGTGTCGCAAGACACAGCACATCCACAGCAAGGCCGGTTCATTAAATCGGTGACCCCCCCTCTCCGTCCCCCCATATAAAGGAGAAGATGGGGAGAAGTTCCTTCGGGCTGCGTCAAAATTTGGCTCACACACACTACCTCCCCCCCCTCCCCCCGTCCATTTCACCTCATGCATCACAACATCTTCCATATACAACCATTCTCCATTCACCCCTGTCTTCTGTCCTCTCCCGTCCTTCCTCAACAGACATTCCCCTCTTCCCCAAAGCCCCCTTCACCCCATCCATCCATCTCATCCTAGGACGTCCCCTCATGTTCACTCCCTCCACATCTGCCTTCCATACCTCCTTTATTAGTCTTTCTTCACTCATTCTTTCCATGTGTCCAAACCATCCTAATACTCTTTCATCAACCCTATCTCCCAACTCCCTTTCCACCCCTGTTCTCCTCCTCACCTCCTCATTTCTCACTCTATCTAGCCTAGTAACCCCCATCATACTTCTCAGACACTTCATCTCAAACACATTCAAACTCCTTCTCTCTTCCTCTCTTATGTTCCATGTTTCTGCTCCATACAGTGCTGTTGGCACAGTCACTCCTTCATACAGTCTCCTCTTAGCATCCATTCCCAAATTTCTATTCCTCATTACACTTTTCAATCCACCAAGGCATTTACTCACTTCTCTCAATCTACATTCTACCTCCACCTTTACTCCACCTTTTCCTGCCACATTTGCACCCAAGTATCTAAAACTATCCACTTCCTCCAGTTGCTCTCCCTTAATGCTCACTTCCAGATTACTGCCACTTTCACCCCTTGTACATCTCATCACCTTACTTTTACCCACATTTACCTTCAGCTTTCTTCTATCACACACTCTCCCAAACTCTGTCACCAACTTCCTCAATCCCTCCTCCGATCCTGCCACAAGCGCAGTGTTGTCCGCAAACAACAGCTGGCTCACCTCCCACTTTTCTCCATTTTCTTTAACCATCTCCAATCCCTGACCCACTACCCTTGCAGTAGCAGTATAATAAAAGTTTCATCATTTCTCTGTGAGCAGAGTTCTCCTCTATCACAAACAAAATGGTGTGTGGCTCTGGTCTGTAGGGGTGCCCCATATAGACTCTAAAGTATCAATTGCATGCTACTTTGCCATAACAACATGCATCCAATATATATAGAAACAATGCTAAAAGTAAATACTACTGTACCAATGGGGAAATGAATCTACAATTTGTGGCAAAGGGATGGAGGAGAAAAACTAAGTGGAGTGATGATAGTCATGAAGAAATGCACAAAGGTTCCTTATCTTAATCCACTTGGACAATTCCTTCCATTAAAAACACATTGAACAATCTCACCAGCCACTTCACTATTACAACTCCATTCCTTCATCAAACAACCCACATGCCATCTATTCAGTCAAAGTTATTTTCCAGCATTCCATCACTCTGTTTCCACAGGTCTCTCTATTGCAATGGCCTCATCATTCTTCTCTTTCATCACATTCATTCTTGTATCATCTCCCAATGACACAACCAAAAACTGTCTTCCTTTACATTCTTCCTCTCACAGCCATCTTTTCCATTATCAAATATCTATATACTCCCACTATCCTCTCCTCTCTACCTGACTTTTTTCTTTTCTTTTTAATTCTAAGATAAAACACCTTACAGTCACTCTCCTCCTAGCTTCCTTCACCTTCTGCTTCATGAAACTACAGCCTGCAAGATCAGTTCATCCCATCTTGTGTACATAAATGCATATATCAAAGGCTTTTTCCCCCTTACAAAGGAGGGAGCTAAAGTCAAAAGCATAAATCTACTCCCACTCATTTCATCCCCACATACTCCACTCCCATTCATCATCATCCCTCCCTCCCTCCATCTTTTCTTGGCTCCTCCTAGGTGACAGGTCATCCCTGCATCTCACCCACTGCCTTGGGTCAGAAGCAATTCAGCATGACACAGCACATCTACAGCAAGGCCCCATCACGTGTACTTTCTTTTTTGTGCATTGCTAAATAAATATGTTGTTTGTCTTTATTTTTTGTGTACTTACTGCATGGCATTGAACAAAATAGTTATGAAGTCCATGCTCATCATTCTCTCAGTTTCTGGCCTGCTGAGGGAGGGAAGGAGAGAGAGAGAGAAAAAGAGGAGGGTACTGCTACTCTATACGTTTCTTATACTTCCTCATTTCTTCATTGCAACTCTTCCTCACATGCACACCTCATTCCCACCACCATCACACTCACCTCTTCATTCTACTAATCTACAAAAATAAATGTTAACTTTTGAAGAAAATTTGAATTGTGCATGACTACAATCTAATCGGAACAATTGCTCATGCATATCACAATAACCATCCAGGATGTAACATTTAACACAAGAATGAAGGAGACTGCAAGAGACCATAAGGCCTACACTAGGCAGCTCCATATCCATCACCACCTGTCATCCCCATCCCCATGTCTAATCTTTTCTTAAAACAACTGATAGTTTCAGCGCTTGCTACATGGTTACTAAGTCTATTTCATTAGTCGACCACCCTATTAGTAAACCAATTCTTGCCTATTTCTTTCTTAAATCTAAATTTGTCCATTTTAAATCCATTACTGCAAGACCTGCCCTATTCAACAAATAATGGAAGACTGCATTATACACAATTATGCATGCAAACAACACAACATACACTCTGTAAAGGATTTGTGGAAAAACCCCATTCCGGCCATGGTATTCCTTGAGGACACGGGACTGTTGGGACAGACAATCTAGGGAACAACAACAACAACCATGGAAAAACTAAAGAGAAGCCGGAAAAAACTGAATACCCAAACACTTGTGGTTAACTGTAGCAATATGGGTCATGCCTTCATTTTCTTAGCCATGAAATACAGAGACAGAGTTTGGGAGAGTATGTGATAGAAGAAAGCTAAAGATAAATGTAGGTAAAAGTAAGGTGATGAGATGTACAAGGGGTGAAAGTGGCAGTAGACTGGAAGTGAGCATTAAGGGAGAGCGACTGGAGGAAGTGGATAGTTTTAGATACTTGGGTGCAAATGTGGCAGGAAAAGGTGGAGTGAAGATGGAGGTAGAATGTAGATTGAGAGAAGTGAGTAAATGCCTTGGTGGATTGAAGAGTGTAATGAGGAATAGACATTTGGGAATGGAAGCTAAGAGGAGACTGTATGAAGGAGTGATTGTGCCAACAGCACTGTATGGGGCAGAAACATGGAACATAAGAGAGGAAGAGAGAAGGAGTTTGAATGTGTTTGAGATGAGGTGTCTGAGAAGTATGATGGGGGTTACTAGGCTAGATAGAGTGAGAAATGAGGAGGTGAGGAGGAGAACAGGGGTGGAAAGGGAGTTGGGAGATAGGGTTGATGAAAGAGTATTAGGATGGTTTGGACACATGGAAAGAATGAGTGAAGAAAGACTAGTAAAAGAGGTATGGAAGGCAGATGGGGAGGGAGTGAACATGAGGGGACGTCCTAGGATGAGGTGGATGGATGGGGTGAAGGGGGCTTTGGGGAAGAGGGGAATGTCTGTTGAGGAAGGACGGGAGAGGACAGAAGATAAGGGTGAATGGAGAATGGTTGTATATGGATGATGTTATGATTACATGAGGTGGAATGGGCGGGGGGATGGGGGGTGAGGTAGTATGTGTGAGCAAAATTTGACGCAGCCCGAAGGGATTTCTCCCCGTCTTCTCCTTTTCTGCATGGGGGGACGGAGAGAGGGGGTCGCCGATTTAATGAAGCAGCCTTGATGTGGATGTGCTGTGTCTTGTGACACTGCTTCTGACCCAGGGCAGTGGACAAGGTGCAGGGATGACCCGTCATCTAGGAGGTGCTAAGATAAGAGGGAGGGTGGAGGGGTGTGGAGTGTATTCAGGGATGGAATGGGTGGGAATGATTTTATGCCTTTTCCTTTTTGGCTACCTCCCTTGTAAGGGGGAAAAAGCTTTGGTATATGTATGCATGAAATACTGTACTCTTACTCAAAAGCACTCGTAATATTGATAACCATCGTATAAATTCTTTCAATAAAGTGGCATACATCAAGTTTTCAGGATTTTGTTTGCCATTTCATTTAGATGTGGGACAGATTCTACATATAGAGTTCTTAAATAATTCAACAAGACTTGTTTTGAGTAAAATGGGCTGATATTTACCAATACAAATTTCACTGAAGCAAGCCCTTGTTTTGAAATAATGAAAAACATCAGAACAATCTGTATGAAAATATATACATCATTCCATGATAAGACAAGAAAACTGATTAAATTTAAGTTTAATATCTATTTCTTTCAATGTGCCATAGTAACACACAGAAAAAAAAAAAAAAATACTACTACTGAGCATTTCTTCATGCAATGTGTTACAATTATTACACAATACTGGTGTAATCTCGAACCTTTACACCAATATACACACCCACAGTTGTGTGTAACATACCTGTTGGGTGGACTGAATCTGCCCAAGGACCTGTGGGGTGAAGACACACCATTCAAATACTCCCAAAAATATCTGGATCTTACTTTATTATCTTCTATTCATGCAGCATAGCAGAAGACAGGACTGTTCTTCATCTCCAAGGTGCTAAGATTTTGTGTGTGTGTGTGCACACATGTATGTGTATGTGCACGTGCATGTACGCTTGGCCCCTTTAGAAGGGGTAAGGTCCCTTGGTGTATATATATATATATATATATATATATATGTCAACTGATCCAAGAGGTCATATATCCAAGTCTTCTATCACATACTAACAATATATTGTTCCACACACCATCTTTGCACACCTTGTGACTCCTTTGTTGAACCATCCCCAATACTCTATCCTTCACTCCCTCCCACTCCTTTCTCAGCTTCTTCTTGTACTCCTCCTTTTCCTTCTCATTTAAGCAGTTCACTCTAAGCACCTCCCTACCTTTTGTCCTTTTCCTTTCTCCATCTATCCTCCACTCTCAACTTACCTTCCACCAAAAAATGATCTGATATTCCCCCACTCTCTCCATTTAGAACCTGTACATCCTAACTCTTTCTACTATTTTCCTGGTTACCACTATATAGTCCATTAATGCCCTATCTACCACACTCTCACATGTGTTCTTATGGAATTAAGAAATAAAAATGAAAACATGACTTAGTATTAACATACCTTCCTCAAGACCTTCATCTCTTAGTTGCATGTACTCTATTTCCGATAAGCTCTCTCCGCTCAAACTTGCAGATCTTGACCTGTCTTCACGAGTTCTCTTCCTATGTCGCTTATGCTTATGATGGTGCCTGCAAAAGAAATGGGCGTGTAAATAACATGACAAATCAGAAAAAGAAATTGAATGATGTATACAAAATAACATACATATACCAAGGCTTTTCCCCCCTTACAAGGGAGGTAGGCAAAAAGAAAAAGGCATAAAATCATTCCCACCCATTCCATCCCTGAAATACACTCCACTCCCCTCCACCCTCCCTCTTATCTTAGCACCTCCTGGATGATGGGTCATCCCTGCACCTTGTCCACTGCCCTGGGTCAGAAGCAGTGTCGCAAGACACAGTACATCCACAGCAAGGCCGCTTCATTAAATCGGTGACCCCCCTTCTCCGTCCCCCCTATGCATAATAGGAAAAGACGGGGAGAAATCCCTTCGGGCTGCGTCAAATAGAACTGACACTAGAAAGCATCTAAGAATTGCCCCCTTTTGTTTACATTTATGAAACAGAAACAAGTGTCTTCCAGAAATACCAGAATGTACAAAACTCAAGGCATACTTTTTTCTAATACTCCAAAGTACATACACACATATACATATATCAAGGCTTTTTCCCCCATTTACACTGGAGGTAGTCAAAAAACAAAGTCATAGAAATCATTCCCACCCATTCCATCCCCTACATACTCCACCCCTCCTTCTTATCTTGGAATTGAAATTTACTATTCTACTAAATATCACTCATATGATGCTGTAATGGGTGGAGTGTTCAATGGGTTTAAAGTGTAAACACTATGGACGTCCTTTGCTTTAGCCAATCCCCGGCCATTATAAGGAGGAACGGGGCTTTGATAAATACATAATACAAGAACTGTATGGGGAATTGACTGTAAAAGCTCTTATGCAGTCAATATATTAGGGGTTTCAGTAGCACTCCTACAAACCAGTCATGCAGCACTCATTTATAACAGGGGACAATATTCACTCAGAGGATAATACTCTTCACTTCTTATTTCCATCTCTATTAGCTTCCTTAAATCTCTCATTTACTGTCCCTATAATCCTACCTCTTCATTTTCCCTTCATACCCTGTGATGAAGGAAAATAATGCTGCCATTCTTCCTTGCATGATATATATGGGTTACAACAAGGGGGCTCACAATCTCCTTTGTTTTCATATTTTCCTTCCACAGTCAAGGAAGAAAGTATACTTAGACTTAGCCACCTCCCTTAGAAGGCGGATTACGGCCACTTATATTAGCATTTACCCACAGGTTAGATCAGGATAAATAACACAAGAGGTCTTGTTTGAGTGACCCATGGCTGTTGTTGGCAAGTTGGTAGCCATGGGTATACATGAGACCCAAAGCAATAGATCATAGACTACAGTAAATCATTACTTAGCTCCCACAAGGCTTTTGAAATGGGAAAATCTATGATGGCCACAACACCCCACTCATGGTGGTCAAATCACACTATACATCTACACTGAAAGATCCACCCACCAACTGCTCCCATACTGCTGCTGAATGACAAGACTTTCTCAACATCAGAAAATATGATATCACAAATCCTTTTTACATGGCTGGAAAATCCAAAATATAATGACCCAGCCCTTTCTTAGTCCTTTATCTGTCTTCTTAAGGCCCAAGGACACTATCAATAACTGGTGAGTACCAATGAGGATGTACAGTTCTCGCATCTTTCTAGTTGTGAGTTTGAGTCCTTCACATCTTGCAGAATGCCAGCAGTGCCTGTTACCTGCCCCCAACAGTCCTAGTACATAAGGCAAAGGTGACTGCTTCAACTGTAGCTATTTGCCTCCTGGTGTATATTCCTTACATTCTTTCCTCATTCCTTAAAGTTGGTAGGTTTCCTAGTTTTCATACACCTCAACATTGATCCATATACCAAAGTATGGTACCGGGGAGGTAGCCAAAGTCAAAAGGTATATACCAACTCCCACCCATTCCACTCCCATCCACCACCCTTTCCCCCCCTCTCCCATCTTAGCTCCTTATGGATGACAGGTCATCCCTGTATTCTACCCACTGCCTGTGGTCAGAACCAATGCACCAAAACACAGCGCATTCTCAGCAAAGCTGCTTCACTTAATCGGTAACCCCCATTCTCTGTCCCTTCATGTGACCCCAAGTACCTAAACCTATCCACTTCCTCCATCCTCTCTCCTTAAGACTTACTTCCAAATTGCCCCATCCTCTCCCTTTGTACATCCCATCACCTTACTTTTACCCACAGTTACCTTCAACTTCCTCCTCTTGTACATACACTTCAACATGACAAAATTATTTCATGTTACTGAGAACAGATGTGCAACAAACACTTCAATTGCAGGTTATGAGACATTAAATGATCTGAAGAAGTATGAAATCAAAACAATCACAACATTACTTCAGACAAATATCAGACATGAATGGATTTACCTTACTGCCTCCACAAATGCATGACTGCTAAAATGTCATAAACATCTTGACTCTTTGCACAGTGTATCAACTTCTTAACACAAATTATAACCTATTTTGGAGGTCACATTGCACCATACTTTACTTTCAAATGTATGTAAACAAACACACACGACAGTCAAAGTGAGAGTGAAGTTTTGAACTCCAGGAAAACTTCAAATTTCGTGGATCTCAACGATGAGGGAGTACCTTTGTTGTATTAGTAGGGAAGGGGAAAGCTCGTGGTGTAGTGGAAAGGTGAAGAAAAAGGAGAAAGGGAGGGTTTACTGAGGAAAATGGAAGAAAATGAGAAAGGGGACGAACGGGCCCCGGAAGTCAGAAGGAATGTCAACAAGAGATGCACAGACGATAGAGTTGAGGTTGAAGACATTAGTAAAAATGTAAAAATTAGAAATATAGATAAGAGCAGTGCAATGGAAGGTGAAGATAATTATTTCCATGGATTTAATGAGGGAGGAGATGACAACCTCCCCCGATTAGCAAGTCTAGAGGAAAAACTAGAGAACATGAACAAACAGTGGGAGGTTAGGTTCAGTCAACTTACACAGATTACACAAAGAGTTGATAAATTGGAAGAACTAAAGGAGAACCAAAACCTAAATAAAGAAATAGAAGAATTAAAAAGACAGTTAAAAGAAGTAAAGGATGAGAATGAGGAATTAAAGAAGAATAAAGAGAATAAAGAGTCCATAGCAAAAGAGGTACAGGGTTGGAGAAAAGTCCAAGAGAACAAAATTGAATTTAGAGATATAGTAAACCAACAGATGAAAGAACAAACTAAGGACACAGTTATTAAAGTGATGAGGGAGAAGGAGAATATAGTAAGAGACTTAGCAGATAAAAAGAAATGTATAATTATATTAGGGATGGAAGAGAAGCATAATCCAAATAGGACTACAAGAGTAAAAGAGGAGAAGGAAAAAGTAAACAAGATATTAGAAGTAGTTCAAGAGGATGAACAAGAAACAGGGAAAGAAATTGAAGAAATATATAGATTAGGGAAATACAATACAGATAAGACCAGACCAATTAAGGTTAAATTCAGGTCACAAAAGACAGCAGAGAATATCTTAGCAAAAACAGCGAAACTAGCAAAAAGGAATCAATATAATCAGGTGTGAGAGATGAATAAAGAGGAAAGAGAGGATGAGAATGCAAAAACACTAGAAGCTAAGGAAAAAAAACGAGAACAGAAAAGAGACAAAGAGAAATTCTATTGAAAGTGAGGAAATGGTCCATAGCAGAGAAAAATGGAAGGGAAACAGAAAACACGATGGAAGTGGCAGAAAATTAAGTGTCTTTCACAAATATAGATGGCTTACTAACAGGCTTGAATGAACTGAATGATTACCTGAAGGAAAAAGAACCGGACATAATGGGAATTGTAGAGACAAAATTGAAAGGTCCACTACCACTCAGTGTAGGACATGGTGCATATAATCATTGCATTAGAAACAGAGCGGTAAAAATGTTAGAAGACACAAGGATAACACTAAATAAGATAATGGAAGATGGAGGGAGGATAGTTATAATGGGTGACTTTAATTGTAAAGAAATCTGCTGGGAAGAGATGACAGTGAAGGGTGGAGATGACCTATGGGGAAATGTACTACTTGATATGATTACAGAACATACAACGATGCAATGGATACAAGAGAATACTAGGTCTAGAAATGAGGAAGAACCATCGAGACTGGACCTAATAATCACATCAGAACCTGAAATAGTGGAGAAGATTGAATATAAGACACCAATAAGTAACAGTGACCACATATTGGTTGAACTGGAACTAGATGAGGAAAAAATTAGAGAATTCTTTCAAAAAGCAGACTGGGAAAGGATACACAAGGAGGAAACAAGAGAAGAGAAATGGAATATTTCTATGTATATAAAATAATAAAGTTTTCCAGTTTTGAAAATTTCCTGGCATTTTTATGATTTTTTTTAGGAATGGATGCAAAGAGGAGACTGTATGAAGGAGTGATTGTGCCAACAGCACTGTATGGGGCAGAAACATGGAACATAAGAGAAGAAGAGAGAAGGAGTTTGAATGTGTTTGAGATGAGGTGTCTGAGAAGTATGGTGGGGGTTACTAGGCTGGATAGGGTGAGAAATGAGGAGGTGAGGAGGAGAACAGGGGTGAAAAAGGAGCTGGGAGATAGGGTTGATGAAAGAATATTAGGATGGTTTGGACACATGGAAAAAATGAGTGAAGAAAGACTAGTAAAAGAGGTATGGAAGGCAGATGTGGAGGGAGTGAACATGAGGGGACGTCCTAGGATGAGGTGGATGGATGGGGTGAAGGGGGCTTTGGGGAAGAGGGGAATGTCTGTTGAGGAAGGAAGGGAGAGGACGGAAGACAGAGGTGAGTGGAGAATGGTTGTATATGGATGATGTTGTGATTGCATGAGGAGGAATGGGCGGGGGGGGGGGGGGGGTAATATGTGCGAGTAAATTTTGACGCAGCCCGAAGGGATTTCTCCCCGTCCTCTCCTTATATGCAAGGGGGGACGGAGAGGGGGGGTTGCCGATTAAATGAAGCGGCCTTGCTGTGGATGTGCTGTGTCTTGCGACACTGCTTCTGACCCAGGGCGGTGGGCAAGGTGCGGGGATGGCCCGTCATCCAGGAGGTGCTCAGATGAGAGGGAGGGTGGGAGGGGTGTGGAGTGTATTTAGGGATGAAATGGGTGGGAGTGTTTTTATGCCTTTCCCTTTTTGGCTACCTCCCTTGAAAAGGGGGAAAAAGCTTTGGTATATGTATGTATGTATGTATACCTTCCAAAATCCGGCAAAAATGTTCCATTGTGTAAGGAATCTGATTGGCTGAGGGAGTGGTGACGTCACGGCAATGGAGACTGATTGGCCAAGAGTGGTGACGTCACGGCAATGGAGACTGATTGGCCAAGAGTGGTGATGTCATGGCAACGGAGACGACTGATTGGACGTAAACACTGACGTCACGGCAATGGAGACGATTGATTGGCCATGAGCGAAGGGCAAGGAGTACAAGAATGAGTTTCCTCAACTTTACGCCTCACTCAAAAAAAACTCTGTAACAGCCACAATTAAGAGATTCCATATGAAAATTTTGGGGTTCAATGACATGTTACGAAATAGCAAAAATTACATGTACTCTGATGAAGAGTACGATCTCATATATTTCCACGGAGAAATTAGAGAGGAAGATTTGGAAAAGTTTATGAAACATTATTTTGCAGGATACAAGAATTTTACTATTAGTGGTAAAAGCTGTCTCGAGGAATACCAAAAGTATTACATAGATCGGAAATACAATGATTATTTCACATAGTTTCACTAATTCACCCATGAAATTTGGCTATTTTAATGAGGAAATATTATAGAAACCTAATTTATTGCGAGGAAAAATATTAAGCGTTATTTTTGCCAGTACAGTATAACATAAGTTTTGGTTGTTCTCTAGCATATTCCTGCGTGACGTCATGTTGCATGGTCCTGAAAACATTTCACATAATTATACTAAAATGGGCATAATTCACCCATGACATTGGGTTATTTTAATGAATCTATGTATATAAAAAGATAAAGTTTTCCAGTTTTGAAAATTTCCTGGCGTTTCTATGACCACCTTCTGAAATCCGGCAAAAATGTCCCATGGAACTTGAATTGGGATCCGTTGAGATTCCTGCTTCAGCTTATAATATTAGTGAAGAAGCCGCAACGGCTATGATCCTGCCTGATTACGACTATGTCGTCAACGAATCGGAATCAGATGTGTCGGTCCCCCTTAAGGTTTGGGAAAGGACTTTCCAAGAAAAAGAAGAATTAAAGAAGGAAAATGAAGAATTAAAGAAGGAGAAAGAAGAAATAAAACAAGAATTAAAGATCATAAGAAATATTTCAAAACGGGATGCCAATGAATACATCGAGTGTCCCATAGAAAAAAATTAAAATAAAGTGAAAATAAAAGAGAATTAGTACAAAATGTTAGATTGAAGGCTGAGGATAAAGATAACAGGACATTCACAAAATTTTTTTTACGGATTGGCATGGGTGAAACAGGTAGATTCAGGTTTCCAAAGAAATTTGGTATTTTGGTCAAAACAAGGGAATGATGTAATTGAAAAGGACTACGAAAGGCTCGAAACTAATGCCAACAGATCTCTATATTTCCAAAAAACGAGCCATAATATTTCCTAGAAATGAAGACGTGGATTACATAAATGAGGTGATCTATGAAAGACTCAAAGGTGGTGAACATATATACAGGAGTGAGGATAAACTGATCGGAAACGAGGAAATTGAAATTCAAACTTCGATATACAGGTTGACATTCAAAAATCTGGCAACCATAAATCCGGGACAGATTTCGGGAGCGCATTTTGATTTTCATATTTCCCGCGTTGGTGCGCCACTGTTTTCTGGAGCTGCCGCTTATGCCAGAATCAGCTGTTGGTTCATGCTTCCACCTGCTAACAAGTAATCCTGCTCATTTTTTCTCATTATTCTCATTATAACATTTATTTGTTGTTGTATAGCCCCAATATGGAATCAACAAAGCAGAAATGTGGCATAAAATGCAAACATCATGCATTATCGATCGCAGAGAAAGTGGAAATATAAAAAAACTTGGTAACAATGTGTCTGTGTGGACCATTTGTGAAACATACGACATTATGTGTAAAAAGCCCATCTGTTATTTAGCTTCTTTCCTAAGAAGTACAGTACGGAGTATTTTATTTACTTTAATTAAAATTCTTCGGTGGATCAGTTTTATGTTTTATTAAAATTCTGTATAACTATCTTTACTGTGTTTTATTTAGTTCGTGAATAATAAAATTTCATTTGCTTTTCACTTAGTGTTTATTTTTCCCATTAAAGGACTGTACAGGTGATAATTTTCTTTAGATATATACGGGGTACACCATACAAAATTATAAACTTCAAAAATCCGGCAGTCCTCAGGTCCCGAGGTTGCCGGATTTTTGAATGTCAACCTGTATAACAAAATAAATTCTCCTTCTATTCAGTTACATGAGTTGATGCTGATGAGTACATCGAGTGTGTCCCATTGAGAAAAAAAGAAAAAGAAAAGAGAGAAAGAGAGAAAGAAAGAGAGAGAGACCGGAGGTCCTGGAGCAAGCGAAGCGAGCAAGCACCATAGGCCAAAGCCCCCATGGCGTAGCCCCTTGTTGAATTTTTTTTATAAAGGAGTGGAAAAGTATGTCCCAAGAAAAAACAAGAAAAAGGATATGTAAAGTGTTGGTACAACAAAAGATGTAGGGAGTTAAAAGACAAAAGGGATAAAGCTTGGATAAAATGGAAAAAAGACATAAGACCTGAAAAATGAAAAATATATACTAGTTATAGAAATGAATATGTACAAGTGTCCTGAGACACGACAAGGAGGAGTTGAATTCAGTCACTATCCAAATTATGACGTGAGCGAGTTACGACCACCCGTACTTACGACCACGTCTTGCAGATGCCTATTATGAGTTTACTGTATATGTCTGGCAGCACAGCGCGTAGGATAGTTGTGGCAGCCCGGCATCGCGTACAACAGTTATGGCAGAGATGGAAAAGTTGCTATACATGTGGTTGGAAGATAATAAGCAAAGAAATGTGAAAGTGATGTTGCAAGCAGTGCAAAATAAGGCTACAAGTTAATTTCACATGTTGAAAGAATGTGCGGGTGAAGAATACGCTTCATATAAATTCATAGCGCGTGCTCGGTGGTTTCGTCGCTTTTGAGAGCATTACCAGGTTCACAATGTTGAAAGGTGAGGCTGCTTGCAGTGATACACCTGCAGCTAAGGCATTTGTGGAAGAGTTTGATGGATTAATTCAGGATGAAGGATATTTTTTTACTTACGACCACGTCTAGTAGATGCCTATTATGAGTTTACTAATAAGAATACTCTATAATAAGTATTTTCTTTCTTTAACCTACCATATCATATTAACAACTAAGCAACTGAAAACAATGCTGTATAGAACTGTAGGAGAGAAGCCAAACACAGAGTATGGGATCCAATGTATTTAATGTTCGCCTAGCAGGGCTTCTTCAGAAATAATATAGTGGACAAACATCTGATTCCTTATAACCCAAGATTGTGGGGAGAAATGAACATGAAACTAAAGTAAACACAGTTTGTGTAAATTGCTTGTTACTTTATTAAAATTGCTAAAGGTTTATTTATTGTAGAAAATCCATTGTTTTGATTTATATTATCAATGAGAGATATAAAAGCAGATTCAAAACATCTACGTTCCATAGTATGGATTTCATATTTAATAATCTTAGAATTATTCCAGTCAGCATTGTGGCCTGTATCATAGGCCTATTTATGTCTAACAATGGTATTATTCATATTGTAAGTTTTCATATCATATGTTCCGATATTCTTTTATAAAAGAATATTGGAACATAAATATGATATGAAAACTTACAATATGAATAATGCCATTGTTAGACATAAATATGTTCTGATATTATTCTATAAAAGAATATTGGAACATAAATATTATATGAAAACTTACAATACGAATAATGCCATTGTTAGGCATAGATATGATACAGGCCACAATGCTGACTGGAATAATTCTAAGATTATTAAATATGAAAACCATACTATGAAACGCAGATGTTTTGAATCTGTTGATAATAAAAACAATGGATTTTTTACAATAAATAAACCTTTAGCAATTTTAATAACAAAGTAACAAGCAATTTACGCAAATTGTGTTTACACCAGTTTCATGTTCGTTTCTCCCCACAAGCTTGGGTTATATAAGGAGTCAGATGTTTGTCCATCATGTTATTTCTGAAGAAGCCCTGCTGGGCGAACATTAAATACACTGGATCCAATACTCTGCATTTGGCTTCTTTCCTACAGTGCTGTTGCAGTCGTTGCTGCTTTTACTCAATGCTGTATACAAAGATAAATGTACTGTACCTATACCTCACACTTAAAATGGATGAGAAAGATAGATCTTGCAATATACATATATTTAGAGTGCATATAACAATTGAAGAGTTAAGAAAAATTATTAAAAGGAAACTACAATTTAAAAACCTTAAAAATGGTAAGCAAGGTTGTATTCAATACGTGTGCATGTGTGTGTGTACACAGGTACTGTATAGTATAGACATACAGTACCTGTATACATATTTATACTGAAATACAGTACAGTATTAAAACATTAAAAATCTAAGAAAAATTATAAAAATGGAACTAAAAGGCATAAAATTGATAAACAGTAGTAAACAGCTTGTATATAATAGTATTCAATAGAAAAAGTTACTTAAAAACCCAACAGATTGATATCATGTATCCTAGAAGATAACCTTCGTGTTGGACATTTTGAATGGGATCCGACTTACGACTGGTTGGTCGGAACTGATCTAGGTCATAACTCGGATAGTGACTGTACACAAGAGGAAATAGAAATGGCAGAAATTATGAACAAGCATTTTAAATCATTATTTACAAGGGAGAACATACAACTTAGAGATGTCAAGTGGGAGGAGAAAGTCCCCCTATGAAAGAGATAGAAGTAACAAGGAAAGAAATATTGAATCAATTTGAGTAATCTCGATATCAGAAAATCGCATGGACCAGATGAAATGGCAAACTGGATTTTGAGAGAATGCAGGAATGAACTAACAGACAAAATACATAGTCTAATAAGCAGTTCATTGAAAGAAGGAAAAGTTCCAGAAGATTGGAAAAGAGCAAATATAGTACCAATATATAAAGGTGGAAACAAGGAAGACCCTACTAACTATAGACCAGTCTCTCTTACAAGTACAATAGCTAAAATTTGTGAAAGAATTATCAAAATTAGATGGGTAAGGCATTTGGAAAAAAAACAACGTACTAAATCCAAGGCAATTTGGATTTAGACAAGGACGATAATGTGTCACAAACTTAATGTGTTTCTATTCAAGACTAATATATGTGATACAAGAAAGAGATGGATGGGCTGATTGTGCATTTCTACATACATACATATACCAAGGCTTTTTCCCACTTACAAGGGAGGTAGCCAAAAAGAAAAAGGCATAAAATCATTCCCACCCATTCCATCCCTGAAATACACTCCACTCCCCTCCACCCTCTCTCTTATCTTAGCACCTCCTGGATGACGGGTCATCCCTGCACCTTGTCCACTACCCTGGGTCAGAAGCAGTGTTGCAAGACACAGCACATCCACAGCAAGGCCGCTTCATTAAATTGGCAACCCCCCATGCAGAAAAGGAGAAGATGGGGAGAAATCCCTTTGAGCTGCGTCAAATTTTTCTCACATATACATCACCCCCCATCCCCCCCACCCATTCCACCTCATGCATAACAACATCATCCATGTACAACCATTCTCCATTCACCCATCTTCTGTCCTCTCCCATCCTTCCTCATCAGATAATCCCCTCTTCCCCAAAGCCCCCTTCACCCCATCCATCCACCTCATCCTAGGACATCCCCTCATGTTCACTTCCTCCACATCTGCCTTCCATACTTCTTTTACTAGTCTTTCTTCACTCATTCTTTCCATGTGTCCAAACCATCCTAATACTCTTTTGTCAACCCTATCTCCCAACTCCCTTTCCACCCCTGTTCTCCTCCTCACCTCCTCATTTCTCACTCTATCTAGCCTAGTAACCCCCATCATACTTCTCAGACACCTCGTCTCAAACACATTCAAACTCCTCTCTTCCTCTCTTATGTTCCATGTTTCTGCCCCATACAGTGCTGTTGGCACAATCACCCCTTCATACAGTCTCCTCTTAGCATCCATTCCCAAATGTCTATTCCTCATTACACTTTTTAATCCACCAAGGTATTTACTTGCTTCTCTCAATCTACATTCTACCTCCAACTCCACCTTTTCCAGCCACATTAGCACCCACGTATCTAAAACTATCCACTTCCTCCAGTCGCTCTCCCTTAATGCTTACTTCCAGTCTGCTGCCACTTTCACCCCTTGTACATCTCATCACCTTACTTTTACCCACATTTATCTTCAGCTTTCTTCTATCACACACTCTCCCAAACTCTGTCACCAACTTCCTCAATCCCTCCTCCGATCCTGCCACAAGCGCAGTGTCGTCCGCAAACAACAGCTGGCTCACCTCCCACTTTTCTCCATTTTCTTTAACCATCTCCAATACCTGACCCACCACCCTTGCATTTACCTCTCGCACCACCCCATCCATGTACAAGTTGAACAGCCAGGGCGACATAACGCATCCCTGACAAAGTCCCACCTTTACCTCGAACCACTCACTCTCTCCATTTCTAATCCTGACACATGCTCTACTACTCTCATAAAAACTTGTGCATTTCTAGACCTGAATTGCGCATTTCTAGACCTGAGAAAAGCTTTTAAGGTGCCATATAAGAAATTGCTAAAGAAATTAGAAACTGCAGGAAGAATACAGGGCAAACTACTGAAGTGGTTGGAAGACTTCTTGGATGAAAGAAAAATTAGAGTGGTGATAAGAGACAAACACTAATTGGGATGAAGTGATTAGTGGAGTTCCACAGGGAACAGTTCTGGCCCCAATGATGTTTGCTATATATATTAATGATGTGGATAAAGGAATTGAATGTTATATGAGCTTCTTTGCAGATGATGGAAAATTGTTGAAAAAAGTGAACACTAGAAGATTGTGAGTCACTCCAGAGTGATCTCAATAAAGTATGGGAATGGAGTAGGAAGTGGGAGATGGAATTCAATATTAAGAAGTGTAGTATAATAGAATTTGGAGGAAGAAGAAGAAGAAGAAGAAGAAGAAGAAGAAGAAGAAGAAGAAGAAGAAAAAAAAAAAAAAAAAAAAAAAAAAAAAAAAAAAAAAAAAAAAAAAAAAAAAAAAAAAAAAAAAAAAAAAAAAAAAAAGGATCATATAGATTGGGAGATGAAGAAATTAAAAAAAAAAATAGAAAATGAGAAGCACCTGGGAGTCATTATTATGAATAATATGTCCCCTGAGAAACATATAAACAAAAATTTTGGAGCAACTTATAATTTAATAAGAACAATCAAAGTGGCATTTACATACCTGGACAAAGAAATGGTGAAGAAAATACTAGTCACTTTGATAAGACCAAGACTGGAATATGCAGTGACGACGTGGTCACCAAGTACAAAAAAAATGTATAACAAAACTTGAATGAATACAAAGAGCAATTACGAAATTGGCACCAATGCTCTCATAACTATTAAATTATATGAGGAGAGACTAGCAAAACTTGAGCAACAGATATTAGAGCAAAGAAGAGAGAGAGGGGACTTAATAACTATTTATAGAATCATGAAATGCATAGAAACTATTGATAGAAAGGATCTAATAAAATGGGATAGTAGAAATACAAGAGGATACGGAAAGAAAATCAAGAAAGACAGTTATAGAAGAGACCTGAAAAAGAACAGCTTTCCCCACAGGGTAATAGACATTTGGAACAAGTTAGATGAAAATGTGGTGTGTGCAACAAATGATACACAAATTTAAAAACAGTCTAGATAAAACGAGATATGAAGACAGGACACCACAAGCATAGCTCCCTTTCCAGTAAAATACAACTAGGTAAATACAGGACTCAGCCCTGTTCAGGAAGACAGATATCTATCATAGCTGAACTGCACAGCTTGCTTAGTCTGAAGTACACATCTCCTGCAGTGCAGAATTAAAACCACTCACCAACAGCAGCGTTTGTGTCATCCCACAAGCATGGGCTGAAAAATGGCAAAGGCAGTACAATGTAGACTGATATACATGTTCATGCCAGAAATCTGGGTACCTAAACAATTGCTACACAAGGTAGATGATAACAGCTTAACCTGAAAGTATATTAAGGTAGCTGATAACAGCTTAACCTGTTAAAGTATATTCCCCCACCCCATTTATATATTTTGTTCTTGCAAGGGTTGTAGAATTTTATACAGTTCAGAGAAATCTTTCTCTTAAGCATTTTGTCTGCATATATAACAAATTATTTCACTTAACCCATTATGTCCCAGTGTCCTCATTTGAGGACACCGGGTATATTATTGTCATATTCATAAATAAGCAAATAGAATAACTCAAAGATACATAAAATACAAACTATAATGTTTTTGCAACAACCTCATGTTAAAACTATGTTTCACTGATGCATACAAAAGCATTTAGTTGGGGTCCAATTTCAGGGATAAATTGAGCCACAAATAAGCCAACATTTCATCTTCAATACAGAGTACTACTCTATCGACACCGATATTATAGGTGTTGTCACATGTTTCTAAGATGCTGATTTACCATGTACATTATATATCAGGTAATTATTATTAGTACCCAGCAAGCCAGCAATGTTATAAAATGCCTGTCCTCAAATGAGGACACTGGGACAATATAATAGAAGCATGTGGTACTACAGGTCACAACAGGACAACGATAAAAGAACCTGTGACTCCCTCTGATTATTCATGTTACAACATGCCATGGATGACGGTGCCTGCTACACCCACTAATACGTCATTTGTGCTCGGATCGCCGTAGGCAACACATCTGACTGAATACTGCTTCAAAGGTTGGTGCATTATAATAGTGCAACTATTTAGTTATAGTAGTTATATAGTTACTGTATAATAGTAGTGTCAATGTGTGAGGGATCTGTTTCCCCTCACATGGCCAATACAGGCCAAAATTTAAGAATAATTTTGTTTTGTTTTATTATTATGATTATTCCCTTTCATAAACTTATGTATATTATTCTGTTTCATCACAGATGGCGAAGAGACAACGTTCTGCACTCACAGTTGAGAGAGCCCTTGAATTATTGTTTGATGAGGATGAAGAGGAAGATACAGCTGAAAGAGCTGATGTGATTATTGTACCACCAGATGTAGATGAACTGACTGACGAGGAGGATATAGCTGAAGATGAAATGGATGAGATATCTGTTCAAGATGTGCCTGGTACCTTAGAAGTTCATGTGGATAGAGTGCCGATAGAAGAACATGCTGAAAATAAAGCTAAAGCCACTACATCATCCAGAAAAAACGCAAATTTTGTGACTCTGAACCCGTATGGAAACACAAAACTCCTGAATACAGGAAGGTCAAAGGGCGTTCCGAACATCACAGGGATTGTTTGCAGAAAATGAAAGGTAATCTAGATATTTTATCACCTCTGGAACTGTTTGAGAAACTTATGACTCCCGGCATCTATGAGCACATTGTCAAAGAGACAGTTTGCTATGCAAGTTCATGTAAAAATATGTGTGATTTTACATTCAGTGTTGATGAGTTGAAAACATTCATTGGAATATTACTATTTTCTGGATATCACAAAGTTCCTTCTGAGAGAGATTACTGGTCAAGTGAGGAAGATCTCGGGGTCCCAATCATTTAAAGGGCAATGTCAAGAAATCGTTATCAGCTTGTGAAAAGTCTTATACATTTTTGCAATAATGAAGATGCCAAGGACAATACACATGACAAAGGGTTCAAAATTAGGTCTCTATTGTCACTAGCCAAAGAGTCATTTCAGCAGTTTGGCATATTTGAGGAATTCATATCTGTAGATGAAATGATGGTGAAGTACTATGGACGTAATTCATTGAAGCAGTTTATGAGAGGTAAACACATCAGATTTGGGTACAAATTCTGGGCTGTATGTGGAGCCTCAGGATACTGCTATAATTTTGACATGTATTGTGGCAAGAGTTCTAGGAATGATGATAATGATGGCCTGCTACTCGGAACAAAGGTTGTTTTGAGAATGTGAAAGTACCAAATTCTCACTCTGTTTTCTTTGACAACTTTTTCACTGGGTATGATTTGTTAGTTCGTCTTAGGAATCTCGGTTATCAGGCCACAGGCACAGTCAGGGAAAGCAGATTGAGCAAATGTCCTTTACGGCCAACAAATATCATGAAAAAAGAGAAACGAGGCACCTATGATTATATGTTTGACACAAATGAAGAAATTCTTTTTGTCAGGTGGTCTGACAACAAGTGTGTGTGTGTTGGAACAAATTATGATACCATTGAACCTGTCAAAAAGGTTAAGAGATGGCAAAGTGATATCAAAGCAAAAGGTGATGTTCATCAGCCAAATGTTCTGAACAACTACAATGCTTATATGGGAGGTGTAGATCACCATGACTGGTTGACTGGAAAATACGCAACTTCTCTACGGGGAAAGAAGTGGTATTGGCCGCTCTTCACACGTGTATTAGACATGATGACTAAATGCGTGGATCATCCATAAATTCCTACATCAAGGAAAGGAACACCTTGACTTAGTAAGCTTCAAAAGAGCAGTATGTGTCCCTTATTTGAAGTTGGGAGATGCAGGCAGAAAACTGGGGAGAAAAAGTAACACACCAAGCCCATCTACGAAACTCGCTGATGTTCGGTATGACGGAAAGGACCATGTTGTTGCAAAACGGGAACAACAAAGACGGTGCCAAAGGCAACCTTGCTCCAAGAAACCAAGAACATATTGTGCTAAATGCAATGTAACACTCTGTATAGAACATTTTGCCCCTTATCACAAAAAGTGAATGCAAGATGATATATTGGCTTTCATGATTCAGTTTATTTGTATTGGGTTACTTTATATCATTTTTTTTTTTAGAATATCAGATTTATTTTTACAAGTTTTCAGCATCAAACACACAAAAAGAGAAGAATATGTTTTTCTTTATAGTATCCTTTGCTAACAGATTATCACTATACAAAGCTATTATATTATCCCAGTGTCCTCATTTGAGGACAGCTTCTTATAAGCTTACTGCAGGAAATAAAGCATTAAAACCACTATACATTGTCTCTCATAACCCTTCACATTACTTAGATTACAGAAAACCGTGGAAATTCCTGACCAAAAAAACTTGGGATTTAATGGGTTAACTTAAAAACATCCCACCATGCTTTAATGGGTTAAGCCACTACACTTTAACCTAGCAGTGATTTTTCCACCAACATAGCTGAATAGCTGTTTTTTTTATGTGTTTTACCATAATTGTTCCTTACATTGACTTTATCTTTTTCCTTTAATAAATCCCTGCCAGGTTAAAATGACCAGACTAAGGTAGGATTTTGGGGCTAAATTCAAGAGAAGAATGAAGATGCTGCAACATCATAAGAAAAATTTAAACAAAACAAATCTTCATACTATATATTTGACTCATTCTTTGAATGGAAAGAATGAGTGAAGAAAGACTAGTAAATGAGGTGTGTAAGGCAGAGGTGGAAGGAGTGAACATGAGAGGGTGACCTAGGATGAGATGGATGGATGGAGTAAAAGGGGCACTGGGAAAGAGGGGAATATCTGTTGTGTAAGGACAGGAGAGGACAGAAGATAGGGGTGAATGGAGAATGGTTGTGTATGGATGATGCTGTGATGCATGAGGGGGGGGATGGGGGTGAGGGAGCATGTGTGAAAAATAAATTGATGCAGCCCTAAGGGATATCTCCCAGTCTTCTGCATGAGGGGATGGAGAGGAGGGTTGCTGATTTAATAAAGTAGCCTTGCTGTGGATGTGCTGTGTCTTGTGACACTGCTTCTGACCCAGAGCAGTGGACAAGATGCAGGGATGACCCGTCATCCAGGAGGTGCCAAGATATGAGGGAGGGAAAAGGGTGGAGGGGAGTGGAGTATGTTGGGGATGGAATAGGTGGGAGTGGTTTTTATGCCTTTGTTTTTTGGCTACCTCCCTTGTAAGGGGAAAAAGCCTTTGGCATATGTATGTGACATCAGTTCAACTTCTTACCTTCAGCTTCAACATGCACACACTTACACCAAAGTCCCATGGGCTCACTCCTCACATTTAAGTACCTTGGCCATATTGACAACAATACCATTTGGGGTGATGGTGAGAGAGAGAGAGAGAGAGAGAGAGAGAGAGAGAGAGAGAGAGAGAGAGAGAGAGAGAGAGAGAGAGAGAGAGAGTGAGAGAGAGGAGAGAGAGAGAGAGAGAGAGAGAGAGAGAGAGAGAGAGAGAGAGAGAGAGAGAGAGAAAACTTTGGAATAGTCTTATCATGTAAAACATCATTCAACTGGCTTTTGACTGAAGTCTTCAGAGAGAGAGAGAGAGAGAGAGAGAGAGAGAGAGAGAGAGAGAGAGAGAGAGAGAGAGAGAGAGAGAGAGAGAGAGAGAACTTTGGAACAGTCTTATCATGTAAAACATCATTCAACTGGCTTTTGACTGAAGTCTTCCCAAAGTCATAATACCATCTCTTGAGTAAAATATGTCAAAACCAGTTGAGTGGTATGTTACTTTCCTAATATTGGTTCTCCCAAAGTTTTGTGCTTCCTCTCCCTTCCCATAGTTATCTGTCCAGTCTTCTGAAGCAATAGAATAGTCTTAACAGACCATAATTTTTGCCATTTTCTAAATTAGGCCACATTGATCAAAATCTTAAGAGACAACACCAAAAAACCAATACCAACACATCAGAAATGGTCACCAAAAGTACAGTATATGATTATGGACAAACAGTAGACAGAGAGCCGGTTCCTTTCCAAACTACTTAAGGCCTGTTTCAACTATCATTATGGAGTGCCTTTCTACAATGGTTTCCTCCTTAAAAAGGGGCAAGAATTACTCAAATTACATAAGGGAATCAGATACAACAACTGGTTTCTGACAGTAATAACTCTGGCCTTCCTCTATTATGTTCTTAAGATATCTATTTTTGTAAGGAAATTATCTTTTTATCTTCAAAAACAAATCATTAGCAACAAATAATACATACATACATATACCACAGGTTTCTTCCCCCTTACATAGGGGGTAGCCAAAAAGAAAAAGGCATAGAAACCACTCCCATCCCCTACAACTCCACTCCCCTCCACCCTCCCTCTCATCTTGGCATCTCCTGGATGACGGGTCATTCCTGCACCTAGTCCACTGCCCTGGGTCAGAAGCAGTGTCGCAAGACACAGCACATCCACAGCAAGGCCGCTTCATTAATTCGGCGACCCTCCCTCTCCATCCCCTCATGCAGAAAAGGAGAAGACGGGGAGAAATCCCTTTGGGCTGCATCAAATTATTTCTCATAGATACTTCCTCACACCCCATCCCCCTCATGCATCACAGCATCATCCATACACAACCCTTCTCCATTCACCCCTATCTTCTGTCCTCTCCCATCCTTCCTCAACACCTCAACAGACATTCCTCTCTTTCATAATGCTTTTACACCATCCATCCATCTCATCCTAGGATGCCCCCTCATATTCACTCCTTCCACACTTCTTTTACTAGTCTTTCTTCACTCATTCTTTCCATGTGTCTAAACCATCTTATACTCTTCTATCAACCCTATCTCCCAACTTCTTTTCCTCCTCTGCTTTCCTCTTCACCTCCTCTTTTTCACTCTATCCAGCATTGTAACCTCTACCATACTTCTCAGAAATTTCATCTCAGCCACATTCAAACTCCTTCTCTCTTCCTGTCTTATGTAATGATAGCATTAAATAGTTCTTTAAATAATAAAATTTATATATCCCTTGAGTGTGTCATTTTTGTTATCCTAAGGATTGAAAATTATTAACCTCATCATTTTCATCAATGAGGTGTATCATTGATGAAAAATGCCATTGATGTTCTCTCTTTCATTATCCCCATCTCCATGGGAGACTGGAGCAAGTGTGTGGAGCAATAAAATTAATGTGCTCATTAAACTTATCAATTTTATCTTAAGTTATATAATACTATTACTGCTGGTTTCTGACAATTTCTTCTGAAAATAATGTACTCAGTAAATTCTGATCTTTTAAGAAAGAGAGCAAGTGAAACTGATTGCTGTCCAAATTTAAGATCAATAATATACTAATTTTATTGATTTCATACATACATACATATACCAAGGCTTTTTCCCCTTTACAAGGGAGGTAGCCAAAAAGGAAAAGGCATAAAATCATTCCCACCCATTCCATCCCTGAATACACTCCACACCCCTCTTATCTTAGCACCTCCTGGATGACGGGTCATCACTGCACCTTGTCCACTGCCCTGGGTCAGAAGCAGTGTCGCAAGACACAGCACATCCACATCAAGGCCGCTTCATTAAATCGGCGACCCCCCCCTTTCCGTCCCCCCATGCATAAAAGGAGAAGATGGGGAGAAATTCCTTCAGGCTGCATCAAATTTTGCTCACACATACCACCTCACCCCCCATCCCCATCCATTCCACCTCATGCATCACAAAATCATCCATATACAACCATTCTCCATTCACCCGTCTTCTGTCCTCTCCCGTCCTTCCCCAAAGCCCCCTTCACCCCTTCCATCCACCTCATCCTAGGACATCCCTTCATGTTCACTCCCTCCACACCTCTTTTACTAGTCTTTCTTCACTCATTCTTTCCATGTATCCAAACCATCCTAATACTCTTTCATAAATCCTATCTCCCAACTCCCTTTCCACCCCCGTTCTTCTCCTCACCTCCTCATTTCTCACTCTATCTAGCATAGTAACCCCCATCATACTTCTCAGACACCTCATCTCAAACACATTCAAACTCCTTCTCTCTTCCTCTCTTATGTTCCATGTTTCTGCCCCATACAGTGCTGTTGGCACAATCACTCCTTCATACAGTCTCCTCTTAGCATCCATTCCCAAATGTCTATTCCTCATTACACTTTTTAATCCACCAAGGCATTTACTCACTTCTCTCAATCTACATTCTACCTCCACCTTCACTCCACCTTTTCCAGCCACATTTGCACCCAAGTATCTAAAACTATCCACTTCCTCCAGTCGCTCTCCCTTAATGCTCACTTCCACTATCATCAATATCACATGAATTACTTTTGTAAACGAACTCCATAGAAAGATTATATCTTAAAATCGATAGAGATCAACCAATTAATCTGCCATCACAGAGCTCTGGCAGAAGACTTCCACATCTCCAAAGGTACACCAACAATGACCACAAGATTAGCTCACAAGATATTCAAAGACAAAATGTTGCGGCATCTATGTATGGTGAGAATGGAACAGTTTAAGATGAAGTGTTCTGTCTTCTGAGTAGTATTTTTTCTATGGAAATTTAAAGTCTGTTGCTAGCCAATTCAATGTTAGTGTTTCTCCAATCCTTGATGGCCCAAATGCAGTAAGCACCAGTGTGATTCTTCTTAATCTTCAGAATGATTTCTCATAAAAGCTTAAGTCTTGGGGAATGGACTGTCTTGGAGTGCTTTTTTTTTTTAGTTTGTTTTGACCCAAAAGTATATGTGGTTTTGTTAAGATGTGTTGTGATCAGATAATTCCGACTGTCGTCCCCGGATTTGAACCGGGCACATGATTTCTCATTGCCATTGTCCTGTTGACTGAGCTACCAACCCTATAAAATCCTACAACCTGGATTGTAGGATTTTATAGGGTCAGTAGCTCAGTCGGCAGGACGATGGCAATGAGAAATCATGTGCCCGGTTCGAATCCGGGGACAACAGTTGGAATTATTTGATCAACATCACCGTCACTGGTGATTCTATTCAGATGTGTTGATATGTATGAGTGGAAGGTTGTTGAAGATTTTTGAGTTATATGATACTGAAGTTGTCGTTTTAATGCATTTAGATGATCATGTTTGTGTTCTGTTGTGGGAAGGCCGGATCAGTTTGGGGGCTATTTTGATGGTGAAAGTGGAGTAAAAAGCCTCCACAGGTGAATGGATTTTAGGTGGAGGAGTGTTTAGTCCCTTCCTCCACCACCTTGGCCTCATCCATTTTGTTTCAAAAATAGAAAAGGTCAAAAAGGTCAAATGGATTACCATGTGAAACCACACCCTACAAATACTACATAGCATTACATGAAAGCATAGATGAGACCTATTGTACAGCATTACCTATTTTAGAAATAAATATTACTATATAAATGAAATCCAAACTGAATACAAGGCAGCTCATGAAAGGTTATGTGTATAATTTTGAAAATGCTTCACGAGCCAATATATTGCCCTAAACCCAAACATATTTACTTAGTTTACTTAGTGAAGTTCTGAGGTCGATCCTCACAGCCGTAGTGGACTACCGCTGCTGCCAGTCCTGTTGTCCTTCCTTGCGAGGGTCAGTTGGTCTGGTAGTGTGTTTTGAGAGAACCTACTTATGGCAGTGTAGCCTGGCACTGGAGGCTCGTCTGGCACCTTCCGCAGGAACCTGTCCAGTGCATGTTTGAAGCTGTCCACCGAGCATTTAGTTTTCTCTCTCACCTCCTTTGGGAGGGCGTTGAAGATTTTTGGACCCTCATGGCCTAGGCTGGTTGCCAGTAGGGTCTTAATCCTCTCCGGGGCTCTTGATGGGAGAGTTTGTCTCTCACATTTGCGCCCATGCCTTATACTGTGGTATGGCTTGATTGTAGAGGGCGTGGGGTCCGGAACAAGTCCCTCAAGGATTTTCCATGTGTAAATGGCCCTGTATCTTTCTCTCCTCCTCTGTTGAGAGTATAGGCCTAGTGCTCCCAGGCGATCCCAATAGTTGAGATCTTGCATCCCTTTGATGCGCCTGGTGTAGTTCCGTTGGACAGCTTCAAGCATCTGGATGTCTCCGCGTTTGTGTGGTGACCAGAGTTGGCTACAATAGTCCAGTATCGGTTGGATAAGCGACTTCCAGAGGGTAAGCATCACTTGAACCTCTCTTGAGGAGAAGGTCCTTAGGACCCAGCTGGCCATCCCTCTTGCTCTATTTACTGAGTGCATGATGTGGTGTTGGAAAGTGGCATCATCACTTAAGTGAATGCCCAGGCTTTTCACATGGGCTTTTGGTGTGATTTTCATACCTCTCTCCGTGTGCAGCTCAGTGTCGTCTTTAATGCCTTGATTTGTGCCATATCTCAAGACCTCGAACTTCTCTTCGTTGAATTGCATGTTGCTGTTGTTGGCCCATGCATAAACTGAGTTGAGATCGTCTTGTAGTTGTTGCACATCCCCACTTTCCCGCACAGCATGGCTGATGTGGGTATCATCGGCAAAAGACAGGAGGGTTGATTCCACCCTACTATTTATGTCATTCATATGGACAAGGAATAGGAGGGGGCCAAGCACAGATCCTTGTGGTACTCCGCTTATTACCTTGGATTCGGTTGACTTCACACCATCAACTGCGACTGCTTGTGTACGGTCTGTCAGAAAGTTGTAGAGCCAAACTCCTAGCTTCCCTGAGATTCCTAGATCCCTTGCCTTATGGAGGAGGACACCGTGGTCCACCTTGTCGAAGGCTTTAGCAAAATCTAGGAATACTATGTCAACATTTCTCCCCTCCGATCAACATTTCTCCCCTCAATTCAATCTCAAGGATTTATTCCTGTACCACGGAAACACATTTTTCACTTCTTACTTTTTTGCATTTGAAAGATCTACTTTTTTTCTACTACGGTTAGGAAATTTAGGTTAGGAGCCTAATTGGACTTCATGTGATGTTAAATATGTGTTTGCGTGATTCTGGAATATTACCAATCTCGAGTACAATATTTTTTAATATATTTTTCATCACTGACGTTTAGTAGCTACTCGTAACTAGTAACTAGGATTAAAACTAGTTACTAGAGAAAATATTAAAAAAAAATTTTTTAACCAATTACGGTATTACCACCCTAAGTGACCCTTTCCCTGAGCACCATTCAACTTACCTATGATGCTTTTCTCTATCTCGCTCTTTTGATCTAGATCTTGACTTTCGCCTCTTCTTCTTTTTCTCTTCCTTGTTTCTTTCTCTGTCTTTGTCTTTACTTTTCTTTGACGATCCCATTTTCGCAAGTGACTTATGCCAATACACTACTCTTACGTGTTTACACTAAAACGTTGTGTGAACAAACCATAACGTGCATAAACCGCTATATTAGCGGTAAATATGGAATAAGAAACAAAAATATCAACTCATACACAAGTTGAAATTAGTTTTTTATTCAAATATGCACGATAAATGTCACCACTGAAACGAAATGTACACATCTTCTATCATGACATTTTTACTATTCTAGCAATTAGCCAATATCATCAGCGCGAGATTCGTAACGCGAACATGTTATAATGTTTCCGGCCAAACTTTGTAGTCAAAATTCTTTCCTCTGTGTTTGTGACTAAATAATACGTGAGTTTATTGTGTTTCCTTCTTGTTCAGTGAAGTAAACATGTGCTGGCTGTCGGTAATGACTACTTCGATCTTCACATGACGTTTCACCTCTGCTAATAACCGGGTGGCATACTATCAATAACGGGAAGTGTATGGACTCGTGTGATTTTTTTAATGTACAAATATAATTTGTGTATATGCATTATATATGTCAAGTGAAATCCAATATCTAATCCATCAAAGTGAAACCTTTCACTGGTAATCAGTATAACCATGGATTAAGTTGACAATAGTTTTGTTTATGTTGTTTTAGGGGGATATTGAAGACTCCATATGGTTGACTTTTTACTAGTATGTGACACCCCATGAAGATTAGGACCACCCATTATTAGATTAATAGAACATTTATTGTTCCAATATAGCGAGTTGTATTGCCGATTGGATGGCATATGCTGCAAATATAAAATGGCAATAGGTTACCCAAGGGAGCTTAGGTTAGGTTAAGTAAGTAAGGACTAGGTTGGGGTTCAATTTTACTTTTTCTTATACAAAGCATGCAGTTACCATACCTTGTCAGTAGGGTTTTGGTGTTAACACCGTGATCAGTCTGGGGATATACTACTCCCATATCTGCCTGAGCCTCGCATATTGGAACTGAACTGCGGTTGAATTTGTTGCTGCTCCTCTTGAGGGTGGGCTGTGTGAGATTGGAGGCTTTTCTGGGATGTACAGGAATTTGTCTAGCCTCCTCGTGAAAACCTCTGCGCTGACACCCGTGAGGTCCCTTATCTCTCTTGGGAGACAGTTGAAGAGTCTTCATCTAGGTTGTCTTCATTCGCTGGGAGCATCCACTTATGGACCTTCTTTCGCAGGTCCTACCAAACCTTGGGTGGTGTTTCCCATTTGATACCACCTTAATTTTGTGGTGAGTATGGTGCTATGCCCCCTGGGATTTTACAGATGTAAATCACTATATAGTGCTCTCTGCATCTCTGCAATGAGTAGAGCTTGAGGTTTTTCAGCCTCTCCCAGTAATTCAGAGTCACTGACTAACATTCTTGTGAACAACCTCTGGACCTGTTTTAGCACTTGTATCTCCTTGACTTTATGTGGAGACCATGGATGGCATCATACTCCAGCATTGACACTACCAGCGACTTCCGCAGAGGTAGCGAGTATTAAGGCTTCCTGGTCTTGAAGATTTGGAGGATCAAAGGATTACAAAGGATTACAAAGGCAGAGCATGCTGACAGGAGACCTTTTGGTCCATATCTAGGTCGGATGCGAAAAAAATCTTGATAATAAATGAATAAAAAACTATAGTAATGTCAATAATTAATAAAATACATAAATAAATGCATAGGCATTCATTGTAGGCAGGCAAGTGCGATTCGTGTAGTCTGGAGACTATTCGTCAGCGTCTGTCTGTCACCGGGCGGGTGCAGGGGAAATTGCTTCGAGTAACATTGGTTGGTGCGATGGTGAAATCCTTGTACAGGTGGGGGCGAATGACGGGGCGATGGTGAAATTCTCCTACAGGTAGGGGGCGAATAACCACCCACTCATTTTACGAGCAGCACTAGTGTTGTAGGTTATGTGTGTTTTGAAGCTACAGTCATCACTCATACACACCCCAGGTTTCTCAGTATTTCCTTTGTTTTTATTTCCTCTGTGCCCACTGTATACCAGTACTCTTTTTCATTTTCATATAACTCATAACTTATCAGTTCATTTTTCTTGTTGTTGAACACCATATTGTTTTCACTTGACCACTTGTATACTGCCTCCTGATCTTGTACTCTTTTGTAATCCTCTCTGGTTGTAATTTTTCTAGAGATCCTGGTATTATCCATGAACAAGGACACTGGATGTTCTCAACCCATGGTCTGTCACTTATCATGCTCAGGAAGACCAATGGGCCAAGCACCAAGCCCTGTGGTACTCAACAACAAAGCCACAAATTAGTAAAACTACATGCTTAGGGGTGTTATGTGTCTCTTCAGCAGATAGATTAATTGGAAGTTCTTTTTTTGACATTCTGGCAACTGTGATTTGCCTCTCCCCACCTCCCCAACCTCTTTTCCTCTGCTACAACCATTAGGATTTGTTATTTGTTTACTTACTTTTATGCTTGGGGTTATGTTGCTGCCCTCCTTCAAGGATGTAAACCTTAAGTAAGTTCTTATTGATCATAGTTTTGTTTCCAGTTCCAGTTCATAATGTCTTTCAGATTGGAATGTTTTTTATTTGTTTATTAATTGTTTAATTTCTGTAGTGTCTTGTGTCAGCTGGGAGCATATTGAATACTCTAGTGACACAATTCTAAAACATTCTGTCTCACATTTTATTAGTCAGTGGTTCAAACATTCAATGTATGTGCAATGTATTTCTCACTTTGATATTTGTGGAATATTCAGTAAAATCAGACAATTTTTCAAATACTTGAGTTTCCCTGATCTTATTATTTTATAACTGAGAAGGCATATCTTGTATTTGATTCTTGTTTATGTTGGAAACCAAAGGAGAGAAAGTGGTAGATGAAGGGGAACATGTGTGAAAAAGTGTAAAGAATCAATCAGTAAATTGTTGCCTTGAGTTCCACTAAGGTTAAAACCTGTAGTTCCACAACAGCTGGCAATAGTCCTCGGAACCTCCCACAGATCTCTTTGGGAAGGAACTTAAGACTGTGTTGTATCAATGTGGGACTTTCTCTGTCACCAACTGAAAGTTTTAAGGAGAGGAGAGCAGCTGTCAGTTCTCCATGTGTGGAAAATTGTAAGAACTACAAACTTGATAGAGAGAGATCTTGGGCCCAACCTGGAGACCTTCAGGACTGAGGTGAGGTGGTTGGCAGGTTCTTTAAATAGGTAGCTTTGCTGTCCATCTTTCAGGACCACCATATTGGTCCATAGAGTGATTTTGTCATAATAAATTTACAATTTTTGTCATTTACATGGCTTATCAATCACTTAATAAGTGAAGCTACATTCTTTAGGATTCTAGATTCTTCATCCAGAGCACTCATATGGGGAGATTAGAAAAGATAGGTCATTTTCCTCTTATATTGCAAGAAGTTACCCATTTCTGTGGTAGCCCACAGAGGTTGTGAGGTTAATCTTTTGTGTGCATATAGTTTTTGTTTCATTACTTATTTTATTACTCTATGATGATCTCTTACTTTTCCACTTTAAAAATTACATATATTTGCATTAAAGTCCATCTTCCACTCCAGGCTGGAATAAAAAAAAAAATTGTACCCACATGTTTCCACATATACATATGTGTATATCCCAACTTCATTGAGTTCAAGTGATGAGAAGTATATTGCATCACCACAACTTTTTCACATTTGGAGAAGACATTATAATGTCGAAAAAGCCTCACCTGACCAATTGTTTAGTAAGCATTGGTCAGCACTATCCCTGAGTGTTGAGGACAAGGGGAATTTGATGTTGTGATGCCTACAATATAAATAATGTAATTGAAGCCTTTTGTGGAAATCAGATGTGTGCTTCTGCCATGTCAAAATCTCAGTCATTGTATAAATGTACAATATATATATATATATATATAGTGTTATAAATCAGAGTTTAATTAACCACATTAATCCTCCATAAATGTAGACCAACATTAATACAATCTTGTCTCGGTCGTCCTGTAGCATTTTATAATCTTCATAATTTCTTACACATTTCATGATGTAGGCATAGTCTGTTTTATCGCTCATGTTGTTGGTGCAAACCTCATTTGGAACATTGCAGGTGCCAGGCCCGAAACCTGAGGGACTCCACCGGTCACTCCACCAGTCACTGGGTTGGACAGTCTAACATTTCTCCCTACACATTTTTGCTAAATTGTCATTCTCAACTAATTTATTCACTAACCTAAGCTTCCTTTGCTGTAACTCTTCATTATATTTTTAGATATACAATCTTTTGTCTCATTTTGATTGTGCTTATTTGCCTCCTCCAATTGTTTATTTAATTCTCAGATTGTCTATTTCTGTTTTGTGTTTCTTTCCCTCTAATTCTAACCTTACACTTCTTTTCTGGGTAAATTTCGTGGACTTGCCTGTTTCTGATTTTTTATTTTCACTTTCAAACACATTGTCATCTAAGAAATAAATAAAGAAAAAAAGTGGGGGAAATTGGCATTTGATCATCCTCCTGTTACATTATTTACATTCAATTTCTCATTGTTTGAGATTTTCATTTTGTTATAAATCCCTGCTATTGTTATTCCCCATTTTTATGATTGAAATCCCCTCATCCTAATTAAAGAACAAGAATTTCGTATACAACCCCTACCCCTCGTCCTCACCATCACCTTCAACCACAAACCTATTTGCCACCTGCCCTTACCCACCCCAACACCTGCTACCCTTCCACTCCAAGGAAAGATATAGCCCTGGAGGGGAAACCATAGAAAACGTAATAGAGGACATCAACTACACACCAGTAGTCTCCACCATACAAACCACCCCCCTTCCAAACAACCAAAAGAAATCCTGCCCCTCATTCACAAGACTCGTTGGAACAGTTCAAATCGTGCCGCCAGCGAGTTGGACCAAGGCCATGGTTTATTATATAACACTACATAGTCCTCTGTAATGGGGAGTTCGCGACGGTAAACCCAATCAATCAATCAATCAATCAAATTAACACACTGACATTTAGAATGTTCGATTTACACAACACCCTACCACGGGCGAACCAGCCTATCTCCCATCATGAAACATATGATGAAGGCATGACAAATGGCTTAAGATTGTCGACAAGGGTAGAAGCTAAACTCAAGTCTATAACAACAACACTACCCTCCCGGATGTGAGCTCAGAGCTCGTATAGATTGCCCAGACAATGGGTAAGGCTGTGATCTTGCATACGCGCGCGCATGCACATACACATGTACATGTACGCACTTACATGCACACACACACACACCACACACTGCTTGTTGGTATTGCGCTACCGCGCTCGACTGTTACCTCGGCAAATTGAGTTTGAGATCCTACTCAGGGCTGAAAAGCATTGCAAATACTCCATCTTTTGTGGACAAGAAATTGATGTGTTTGTGTGTGCGTGCTTGTGTCAATGAACTCGACACTGATCGTTTGTGTAGGTCTCAGTAAGATCCTCTTATGTAAATTAATTCATAAGAATACACACACACACACGAAAGGCATGGAAATTATTGATACAGAGGATCTAATACAATGGGATAGTAGAGATACAAGAGGACATGGAAAGAAAATCAAGAAAGACAATTATAGAAGAGACCTGAAAAAGAACAATTTTCCCCATAGGATAATAGACGTTGGAACAGATTAGATGAGAATGTGGTGTGTGCAAAAACGATACACAAATTTAAAAAGTTTAGATAAAACGAGATATGAAGACGGGATACCTCAAGCATAGCTCCCCTTCCCGTAAAATATAATAGATAAACACAACTAGGTAAATACACACACACACACACACACAACATTCTCTAACAAACATAGACAAATAATGAATCAACAAATAAATAGCAGTGGGCGTGCAATCGTCTTCGGTTGTTGCTAAACAGGAACTCCCGCGCGAGTTGCAGATCGGTTATTTTTGTCTTGTTTGCCGCTTTGGTGACTGTGTGTGTCTTGGCTGCCAGTCTCGCCAGTACAGAGGTTTGTAACGGCCGCTTAGACCTACATGCATCGGTATATATTTTTTATTTTGATGGAGTAAAGAATCGACAGGAAAGTCTTCTCTTGGCTTCACGCACGTCATATTATCTACAAGGACAGACGCTCATAAACGGGTATAACAACATTGTTTACTAGACGCAAGTGCAAAAGGATAATCACCAAATCATAAGGTAAGGAATATAGATTTTATTTGGTCTTATTCATTTATTTGTTTTTATTTATTGATTCTTATTTATTTATTTATTTATTAGAAATTAGAAAATACGCTGTCATGTGAAAGCAAAAACACACGAGTCCAACACGTGATCCAAAGACCAAGGTGATCCACAAGTAAACGCACACATTAACACGCACATACGCTGTCGCCAGGAACAAATGCCAAAACAGTTGGATAACGGGAGAGACATTTATGTTAGTTAATACGAGAGTAGCATTTCAATATATTAATGGAAACGTGAAGAAAAATCTGATCTGCCGTAGATTGGAATACGCAACAGCATTGTTGTCGCATAATAAGTAAATAAACAAACAAACAAGGTAGATAACTAAATAGAAAAAAAACAACAACACTAATGAGCCCTAGCTGGGCTGACAAAATAATAATAATAATAGTAGTAGTAATAATAATAATAATAATAAATAGATGAACTGGGGTAGGTCGTACTGGGAGGAGGATAAAAAAAAAGACGACAATTATACAAGTAAAACCGTAAAAATGCGTGGAAAAGATAGACAGTAAGATCTGGTATGTGGAAGAAACAAGAAAATTCAGGTTTACGACATCAAATGGTTTAAAGTTTTATAATATATATTTATATATATATATATATATATATATATATATATATATATATATCAGGCGCGGATCCAGGAATGTTATTGGGGGGGGGGGGGCGATAACCGATACCTGAAACACGCCGATATTTTAACCCCAAGAATAATGCTGTTGGCTTGGAGATTGGTCCAGAAACCTAAGTCTGTTTTGCTCGCAATTGTATGTAAAATCATATATAATTCACAAATATAATTCAAAGGAGAATCAAACTCGAGATGATTAAACAATGGTAATGGACCATTACGGTTCTTCATACTCGGGGCGTTGGGGGGGGGGGGGCGCCGGGCCCCATGCCAATAATATTCAAGCCAATAATATTACACAAGCTCGTCATCTTGATGTTCATTCACGATGCGGTTGTGTGTATGTGAGATTCTCCCTACATTCACAGAATGGGGAGGATTTTCGACTCAGCGTGAACTGGCATGGTTTTTCTATAATTTTAGATATTGGTTGGTTGATTATTCTCACTCAGTACAGGAAGAAAACAGGATCATGATAACCATTTAATATTAAAGACTAGCTTTGGACCCCTTAGTAATTTACTGACCCCTTTCGACCACCCTAGCAATCTACTGACCCCCTTTCAACCCCTTGGATGGTTTCATCGACCCCCTAACAATCTACTGATCCCCTTTCGACCCCTTGGCTATTTGTCGACCCCTTGGATGATCTCATCGACCCCTAGGGGTCGATATCGACCACTTTGGGAACACCCCTGCCTTAGATCAATATATAACGAAATGGCAAAGCTGTTTAAAAAGAATACACGTACAGCGAAATGTAATTATGAAAATAAGGTTGCTAGTCAAGCAAGATCCAACCCAAAGGGTTTCATCTCTATAGAACAAAAAATTAAGAAAGAATAGAACCAATTACAAACGATGAAAATGTCATGATAGAATCGGAGGAAAAAATGAGTGAGGATTTTAACAGTTATTTTCTATCTGTGTTTACTAATGAAAGGTTAGATAAAGTACCTGAGTGCGATCCGATTTTCAGAGGGGATGAAGAAAGTAGTCTATCTAATATCAGCATTAGTAAAGTAGAAGTAGTCAAGCAGATTGAAAGATTTAAAACTACAAAATCCCCGGGTCCAAACGAATTTTTTCCGAGAATGCTAAAGGAGTGTAAATTTGAAATCTGCGACCAGTTAACTGAAATGTATGATAAATCAGTAGATACTGGTTTTGTGCCTACTGCTTGGAGGCAAGCAAACGTTGTTCCTGTATTGTAAGAAAGGAGATAGATCGTCTATATATAACTACAGGCCAATTAGTTTGACATCGATTATAGGAAAAATGCTTGAATCAGTAATAGTAAATAGACTCAGAGAACACATCGAAAGACATAATTTAATTCATGATTCACAGCATGGTTTCTCCAAGGGTAAGTCATGTGTGACTAATCTTCTATCCTTTTACACTAAAGTATATAAGGCGTCAGATAACAATGATAATTACGATGTTATTTACCTTGACTTTAGCAAAGCGTTCGACAAGGTGCCACACCAGAGACTACTAAATAAAATCAAAGCCCATGGCGTAGGAGGAAAAGTGTTAGTATGGATTAGAGCTTGGATTAGTAACAGAAAACAGCGGGTCACCATAAATGGAGTAAAATATAGGTGGGGCATTGTTACTAGTGGGGTCCACCAGTGCTCAGTTTTGGGTCCCTTGTTGTTCATGTACATAAACGACTGACTTAGACGACGGGATAAATAGTGATGTTAGTAAGTTTGCGGACGACACTAAAATAGGACGCCTAATTAGGTCAGGAGACGACGCCCAGATTCTGCAGGATGATCTTAACAAATTGTTCACGTGGTCGGTGAAATGGCAAATAAACTTCAATATCTCTAAGTGTAGCGTGTTAAACGTAGGGCTACACAACCCCGAAAATAGATACAGGCTAGATAACACGTTTTTAGACAAATCTGAGTGCGAGAGGGACTTGGGAGTTGTAGTGAGTCCGGACCTTTAAACCAGGAAACAATGCATTAGCGCCAGGAATAAAGCTAACAGAGCATTAGGTTTCATGGCTAGGACGGTAACGAATAGAGGTGCAGAGGTAATTATTAAACTCTATCTAGCGATAGTTAGACCCATCCTTGACTATGCGGTACAGTTTTGGTCTCCGTCCTACAGAATTGACATCAATTCACTAGAATCAGCACAAAGAAGAATGGCCAAAATGATACATGGACTCAGAAATTTACTTTACGAAGAGAGGCTTAGGCACCTTAACTTACACTCTCTGGAAAGACGCAGAATGCGGAGTGATGTAATAGAGGTGTTCAAGTGGATCAATGGCTTTAACAAGGGTGATGCAAACAAGGTTCATCATATTAAAACAACAGGGCAGGACTCGCAGTATTGGTTATAAACTGAACAAATTTAGATTTAAAAAAGGAAATAGGCAGGAATTGGTTTACTACTAGGGTGGTCGACGAATGGAATAAACTTAACCATGTAGTAAGCGCTGAAACTATCAGTTGTTTTAAAAAACGATTAGATAACTATATGGATGGGGATGACAGGTGGTGATGGATACGGAGCTGCCTAGTGTAGGCCTTATGGTCTCTTGCAGTCTCCTTCATTCTTATGTTCTTAAAGAATCGAGCACAGCATTCAAGAAATTGGTGAATCACACGCACACATCACCTGGAGCTTTGTACATTTTTCCTCCCCACTCCTTGATGATAATGTTACTGAATTTTGACAATAGTGGGAATGTAAACTATTCAAAGAAGTAAGAAATAATAACGATATACTAATTGTGATAAATAGAAGAATAAATCTGGTGTGTTGTGATCTGGTCATGGATATAAATATGGATTCCATAATTTTGAATGTGGACAATACGCTTGATAAGTCATGTTATGTTGCATAACGGCCTGAAAAAAGCCTCATGTTTATTTGAAAGCACTGTTTTGTTATTTTATCTTTCCTAGTGGCTGTTCACACACACACACACACACACACACACACACACACACACACACACACACACACACACACACACACACACACACACACACACACACACACACACAATCACACAACACAAAAAGAAATATCAGAACACCTATCAAACCTTGACGTCAGAAAATCACATGGCCCTGATGGAATTGCAATTTGGATTCTAAAGGAATGCAAAGAAGAACTAACGGACAAAATACACAACACAATAAACATCTCACTCAAAGAAGGAAAGATACCTAAAGACTGGAAAAATCCTAACATTGTACCAAAATATAAAGGAGGAAACAAGAAAGAACCTACCAACTATAGGCCAGTATCACTAAGAAACACCATAGCCAAAATGTGTGAGAAAATCATCAAGAATAGATGGGTAAAACATCTGGAAGACAACACATAATAAACCCAAGACAATTTGGGTTCAGACAAGGAAGATCATGCACCGCAAACTTAATATGCTTCTACTCAAGACTAATAGACATAGTGCAAGAAAGAAATGGATGGGCTGATTGTGCCTTCCTAGACTTGCAAAAAGCTTTTGACAAATTACCACACAGAAAATTACTAAAAAAAAAAAAAGCTGAAACACATAGGAGGAATACAAGGGAACCTATTAAAATGGATGGAGGACATCCTGACGGGTAGAAAGATGAGAGTAGTGCTCAGAGAAAAATATTAATATTGGAAAAAGGTAATCAGTGGAGTACCGCAAGGATCTGTATTGGCACCAATAATGTTTGCTATTTATGTGAATGACATGGACGAGGATGTGAAATGTTACATGAGCTTTGCAGACGACGCCAAACTGTTAAGGAAAGTAGAAATTGATAAGGACTGTGAAGCACTGCAGGAAGACCTGATTAAGGTATGGAACTGGAGTCAGAAATGGGAAGTGGACTTTAATACTAAGAAGTGTAGCATAATGGAGTTTGGAAAAAGCAAAAACAGAATATCAGGAAAATATACAATTGGAACCAAGGAGGTAAAGAAGGTAGGATCGGAAAAAGATTTGGGGGTAATTATCACAAACGACTTGTCCTAAGATAAACAGATGAACAAAATTGTCGGGGAGGCTTACAACTTGCTAAGATCAATAAAAGTGGCATTTGCATACTTGGACGAAGACATGATAAAACAAATATTGGTTACATTGATAAGGCCTAGACTAGAGTATGCGGCGACATTGTGGTCACCCAGTACCAAAAAGAATATAAAGAAAATAGAAAGAATTCAGAGAGCAGCAACAAAAATGGCACCTGCACTTGCAAATCTATCATATGAGGAGAGATTGGCTAAACTGGAGTTACCGACGCTGGAGCAAAGAAGAGAGAGAGGTGACCTACTGACCATCTACAGAATCATGAAAGGCACAGATATACTCGATAGAGAGGACTTACTAAACTGGGACAAGAGAAACACAAGAGGACATGGAAAGAAAAAAACAACATAGCTACAGAAGAGAACTGAAGAAAAACAGTTTTCCACATAGAGTAGTGGACACTTGGAACAAACTGGACAATGAAATAGTATGCGCAAAAAACATTCATGAGTTTAAAAACAAACTAGACACTGCGAGATACAAAGGCGGGACACCACGAGCATAACTTCCCTTTCCGCAAAATACAACTAGGTAAATACACACACACACACACACACACACACACACACACACACACACACACACACACACACACACACACACACACACACACGCAAACACACACACACACATACAACTCATGACGCAGTTGGTAGAGTTTCCGGCTACCACTACGGAGGTCCGGCTTCGAATCCTGCCCAGGGCTGAAATAATTTCAGTATCGCTGCGCTTCGAGTCGTTACTCCAACTCTCTTGGGCGGGAAGTTGGGTGTGTGTGTGAGTGTAAGGTCACAGCATTACCCATAGATCGGTCATATATGAGCTCTGAGCTCTCTTCCGGAAGGGAAATAACTGTCAATCATAAGTCCAACACGTGATCCAAAGAACATGTGAATCACACACACACACACACACACACACACACAGCATTACCCATAGATCGGTCTTATATGAGTTCTGAGCTCTCAGGAGGGAAATAGCTGCCGATCACGAGTCCAACACGTAATCCAAAGACGATGGTGAATTACACACACACACACACACACACACACACACACACACACACATGTATAATTTATGTATGTATATGATAGTGTACTTTAAGGGTGCCAGTAATTTCAAGTAGATTTTCTGTTCGTAGAGATTAACTCAATCATTTCAGAACCTTTTGGACAATGCACTGCGATCAGCCTCTTTGCTGTGTATCTTTCCTTGGTGGATAATTTCCAAAAACATTCTTCGAGATTGCTTGAATTTTCTTTTTGTTTCAGAGGCTGACAAGCTTCCATGAGACTCGACGATGGAGCTGAAAGAGTTTCCGCCTCCAGATTCTCTAAAGAGACTGGAGGAACTGAATGACTCTTGGCTTGAGAGGTGCTTGGCCTCCTATTGGTCCAAGAGGGTCGAGGTCCGAAGATGGTCTTATCAAGCCCCCGAGACACGGGAGGGCATTCTCAGCGAGATGTTCTTTGTCGATGTCGACTACGTCATCGATGGTGAAGAGAAAGAGGAGGCTTTGGTCTTCAAGTTCCTACCTCGGTCGGAGGAAATGCTGGCCTTAGTCGAGAACCTCTGGGCCTCTCATCGAGAGATCACGATGTACAAATTCCTCTTCAGCGAAGCCATGAAGAAGGTCTACCATGAACTGGAGATCGAGATCCTTGTGCCTAAAGTCTTTTATGCAGAGATGGCGTCTGGCAGCATGACACTGGTCATGCGAAATCTTCGTCGTGATGGATTTCGTACGATCGTCACCACGAAAGGTCTCGGCTTGTGGGACCTGAAGACGTATATGAAAACCATCGCCATGTTCCATGCATGTGGGGTCGTTTACAAAGCGAGAGAAGGCCGAGAAAGTATGGAGTCCTTGAACAATCCACCTGTCAACTTAGAATACTGTGGAAGCTTGGTCAAGAACGGTTTCGTCTACCTCTCGAAGTTGTTTTCGGGTTCTCCTCTGTCCCCTGTTTTCTTCCAGTGGTCGGAAAGGTGGAAGGACATACTGAGTCTTCTTTCGAAAAAGATGACGATGCAGACGTGCGTGAGCGGGGATTTTTGGGCCAACAACGTCATGTACAATGGCTTCACAGGGTCAGTGAAGATTTTGGACTGGCAGTTTAGTCACTTTGGGAACCCAATCCAAGACATTGTAGTCATGTTAGTGATGAGTGGAGATCCTTCGGCCTTGGAAAACCACTTGTACGAAATCTTGGGTGTGTATTGGGACTCTTATCGAACAGTAGTCCATAAAGGAGGTGTAGAAATCGAGGGAACCTTTACCGATCTGCTGGAGACGGTGGAGAGTCTGTGGATATATGGCTTGGCTGTGCTCTGTATTGGCATTGACATGTTTATAGAAAACGGAGTCAATATAGATGCTCATTTGGTGTCGGTCGTTAATTTTCTCGACAAAAGGGGCGTGCTCAAAATTGAATGAAGTGATCTTGGAGAAAGTTCTAGACTTTGTTTATAATGATGGAATATGTTTATACAAGAATTGTCCTTACTCTTGTTCCAGCTGTGTGGAAGTGGATACACAAAAAATAATGCCATGAGCAGCCTATTGCTATCCTACAGGGGCGTACTCGAAATTTAGCTCTATGTAATTCCACAGTAAAGTTCAAATTCCTGTACTTTAGCATTCATTCATGCTCAAGGGCAAAAAAGGTTATCTCTAGCTATAATGTGAAGATCTTAGAAGGATTTAGATAGACGACTGGAAATGATCCTCAGGGAAATGGATAATTTCCTTTTGGATTAAATGGTGCCCCAACTCACTGGAAAGCCCTGTACTAAGGGCCAAGGTTGTAACTCCCCAAGGAGTTTATGAATCCTTCTGAGACGACACTAAGGGCCATATTTTTAAAACGATCTTTCGACAGACCTGGCGAACGCTGTCTACGCATAGAAAGTAGAAATGTATTGACATTATATATCGGCCATACTTATGGAAGATTATCAGTAGAGTTTTTATGGATAAGTGAGGAAATAAGATAAAATTTAACTAGAAGACCAGGTCAAATTAAACTTGTTAAAACTACTGCACACCCAGGAAATTCTTGAATATATATTTCATAATGCTATCAGGAGCCAAGTAACCTGCCTTACCATTGAACGCCAGCTTCGTTATTAAACGATAAAGAAAAAAATGGGGCGTGAATGCGTCTTGGAAACTGTAAGATGGATCGGGCGTCTACCAGGATTATCCACTGGGTAGGACTATGCTCTGGTGTGGTTCCCCACCTTTTCTCTCCTCCCACTCCCCCTCCCCCTCCCCACCCCCTCCCCTCTCCACCCCCACATCTACCTGAATTGACATACCTGTTGTTGCAGTAATAATGTTTTAACAAAATATATATTTTTATTAAAGACCTATTATTATATGTAAAACTATACCGAATACACACACACACACACACACACACACACACACACACACACACACACACACACACACACAAGTTAGATGAGAAAGTGGTGTGTGCAAAAGCATTACATGAATTTAAAAATAGTTTAGATAAAATGAGATATGAAGACGGGACACCACGAGCATAGCTCCTCTTCCCGTAAAATACAACTAGGTAAATACACACACACACACACACACTGTATAATGCAGTTGAGTTTACTAAATTTCTGTTGTGACTTGTTCATAAAAATGTTGTCCTTTTGAACACTGAAAATATAGGTCAGTTTGAACATCTATTTATTGGTATGTTGTTTGATTATCCTCGTTTTTCGTTTTTTTTTTATTCTTATTTTGTATACACGGGCATAGTGTAGGCTTTGAAGTAAATACAAATTTCTTGAATGTTATTATTTCAATTTTTTGTTGTTCGTCATTTGATATAATTTATGAGATATTCATTCGATGATATATAAGTGTTCATTCTTGTGGGCCAATGCAGGACCTCCTGTCTAACCACAAAAGAACGTAGATTAGCTGTGGAGTTCTAATTGGAAATGAATGATTGGTGATAGAGTTGAAGACAAATAATTTTAGCTGTTTCGCATGTAGATTTCATTTAGAAATAGAAATAAATTTTGCCAACCGCTTATAACAGATCTGGCGAAATTTATCATGGAGGAAGAAATTAGTCTGGCTTTCTGGTTTAATTGACTTCGCTTTGGAGTTTATAAAATATATATACGTAAGTTTCATAAGTATAGTTAATAAATTTAGTCAAACTCTAATTCATAATGGTAGAAAACGTTCCCCAGGGTTGGCTAAAGGTTGCCATGATTCGGTTGGACAAACACCGAAGCGGCATGACGTCATGTCGACTCATCCATGTTCGACGTGTTTTATTATCATTGTTATTGATATTGTTATCGTCATCATTATTATTATTACTATTATTATTAATATAGATATTATTGAGGACGCTTGATATATTTTACAAAGCCCTTTAGAGTGAGGTTCATTATAGAAGATTGTCTAATTGGTATTTTACGTAAAAAAAAAAGTGCGTACGCGTGTGTGTGTCTGTGCGTGCAGACAAGTTTGTGTGTGTGTGTGTGTGTGCACGTGTGTGTTTGTGAGATAATTCATTTAGTTAGTAAGGGACATCACTGAAATGCATAGATTCACCTGACGACTGCAAGAATAAGAAGGGAAATGACAGAGCAGGTGCTGGCGACATTGTGGCCTTACCAAATTAAATAAGTTGGAGCGACCGTTACTGGGATAGCAGAGAGATTAATTACACTGAGGTTTAGTGTATGGATATAAAAAAAAGGAAAGTTGGTTAATTGAATTGGTCTTAGGATAGGTTAGGTTAGTCTTTGCAGCAAATCGTGAGAATATATATATATATATATATGTTCCCCCAGGTGAATGAAATCACCTGGCGGCAGCCACAAAACACGAATATAACTGAAATGATAATCGATGTGGGTTTAATATTTTATCATCTGTGGTTGGTTTCTTTAGCTGAATAAAATCGCCCACCGGCAGTAAAAATTAATAATCACATATGGACGCCAAAGTTCTGTCGTCGTTGATATTGGTTTTCAGCACTGAGAATGAAAACGTCTCCAAATACATACACAAAATATAAAAATTTGTTTGAAATGTGTACTCATTTTTTTCGCTTTCTTTTTGCTCCTCAGATAGCGTATTTTTTTCTTCCTTTTATTAATATTTTCTTCTATTTTTATTATCATTTCTTCTCTTTCGTTTTATGTTTCCTTCTTTATTTTCTTTTTCTTTTTAATTTGTTGTGTTTATTTATATAATAATATTTTTTCTTTTCGTAAATTTCTCCTTAGACGGGCTGACCTCCAAAGTTGCCGTCTTTTTTTTTTTTTTTTTTTTTTTTTTTTTTTTTTTTTTTTTTTTTTTTTTTTTTTTTTTTTTTTTTTTTTTTTTTTTTTTTTTTTTTTTTTTATATATATATATCATGAAACCGCCCCTGCTTGCTATCACCACTTGGTTGTCTTATCTTAACTGATAAACGCGATAAGACAATTGTTTTCCTTATTAATGAGTGTCCCAATGCATGCGATTCAACAGTCTGTGTGTGTGGTGAGACAGACATTTTCTCTATCGACGCAAACGATTGAGGGAGAAGAAAAAAACGTGGAATAAACAAACAAAAGGTACTTAAAATCTTTACATACATTCATATGCTCTTGTAGAGCATTTGGTATAAATATTAAGTTTAAAGTAGAGTATTTGGTGTAGATATTAAGTGTATATACACATTAAAGCTTTGGGATAGAGTGTAGATATATAATATGACTATTTTTTTCTGTGTCGAAGAACAGAGCAAGCCAGAAAAAAATAGAATAAATAGTAAATAAAAGGTAATAAAATTGCGTATTCACATTCATATTCTACGTAGAATATTTGATATAAATACTAAGTCCAAATATATCGTAACAGACCTTACAAGAAAACCATTAAATCAATCATTAAACAATCATTTATCAATTATTAAACATGAAATTAAAAACAGTCATGCATTTTTTTGTGTTTATGAATTTCCAAAAAACGACAATAATGTATAAATGGTCAGAGGATCACTTAATCGGAAAAAAGTTCGATTCTTTTAAATCGGGATCGAAGTGTCTTGAAACTCCTTTTCCAAAGATTCCAAGAAGTCATAGGTGGAAAAGCATCCGGGAGGAAGCGAATTCCAGAGCCTCCCAGTGAAAGGAGAGAGAGACAAAGTGTACTGGTTAATTGACAAAAGTGATGAGACGTTTTAAGAAGTTTACAATAAGAAAAAAGGAAAATACAAAAGAGGGTTCTATGATCTTCGAAGGAAAGGTGGGGGGAGTGCACGCAGTTACAGAGTCCTAAGGAATATACATTCATATTCCAAAGATTTTTTCCACCTGACAAGGGTGGTAGCCCCCCTCAAAAAAAAAAAAAAGGCATAAAAACCACTTCCACCCATTCCATCCCCAACATACTCTATTCTCCTCCACCCCCTTCCCTCCCTCTTATCTTGGCACCTCGTGGATGACCGCTCATCCCTGCATCTTGCCCTCTGCCCTGGGTCAGAAGCAGTGTCGCAAGACACACCACATCCACAGCAAAGCCGCTTCATTAAATCGGCGACCCCTCCATCCCCTCATGCAGAAATGGAGAAGACAGGGAAAAATCTTTTCGGGCTGCGTCAATTTATTTCTCACACATGCTCCCTCACCCCCCATCCCCCATCCACTCTCCCTCATGCATCATAGCATCATCCATACACAACCATTCTCCATTCACTCCTATCTGTCCTCTCCCGTCCTTCCTCAACAGATATTCCCCTCAAATCCCAATGCCCCTTTTACCCCATCCATCCATCTCATTCTTGGTCGCCCCCTAATGTTCATTCCTTCCACTTTTGCCTTCTACACCTCTTTTACTAACCTTTCTTCACTCAATTCTTTCTATGTGTCCAAACCATCCTAATACTCTTTCATCAACCCTATCTCCCAACTCACTTTCCACCACCGTTCTCCTCCTCACCTCCTCATTTCTCACTCTAGCCTACTCAAGTATCTAAAACTATCCACTTTCTCCAGTCTCTCTCCCTTAATACCTCCATTCTGCTGCCACTTTCTCCCCTTGAACATCTCATCATCTTACTTTTACTCACATTTATCTTCAGCTTCCTTCTTTCGCATACCTTCCCAAAGTCTGTCACAAACTTCCTCAATCCCTCCTCTGATTCTGGTACAAGCGCAGTATCCTCAGCAAACAACAGCTGGCTTATCTCCCAATTTTCTCCATTTTCTTTAATCATCTCCAATCTCCGACCCATTACCCTTGCATTTACCTCTCGCACCACCCTATCCATGTATAAATTGAACAGCCAAGGCGACATAACACATCCCTGACGAAGTCCTACCTTTACCTCAAACCACTCACTCTCTCCATTTCTGATTCTAACACAAGCTCTACTACTCACGTAAAAACTCTTGTTAAAAAAGTAGAAGGTTTTGGGCCTAGTGTAGACCTTATGGTCTCTTGCAGTCTCCTTCATTCTTATGTTCTTATGCTCAAAAGTAATGAGAGGCATACTCCATAATGGTCAAGAATACACACTGTAATAGAATCAGTAGCCGCACATGTATGTATGTTTAAATTATTTGTATATACAAAATGTTTTTCAAGGTTTCTAAGAATTTAGAATACTTTGGTCCAGGACCGCAAGAAACTGACGCTCTTATCCTTTTGGAAAATCTCGCGCGTGCTCCAAAGGATATCCAACAGGACTTTCTCACCTTTCTCACCCTACGTCTGGTAGGAATAATCCTGTCAGCGGCAGCTCTTCACTAGACTTCTCCATGCGTCTCTATCCTCATAGGTCTCTTTTTCTTTCACTTCTGGTAAGTTTGTGTCTCTTCTTTCTAAAGCTTCTTCAACACCTTTAATCCATCTGGTCCTGGGTCTCCCTACAGGTCTTTTACCTGTGGGTACCCATTCCAGCATTTGTCTTGGGTACCTCCAATCTTCCATTCTCATAACGTGTCCAAACCATCTCATCTTCCACTCTTCTATTAAATCCAACACTGACATCACTCCTATTTCCTGTCTTATCCGCTCATTCCTTAATCTATCGCGTCTTGTCACTCCTCTTATTATCCTAAGGGCTCTCATTTCGGCTGCTTGAATGCGACATTTTAATTTGGTGTTTAGGGACCAAGCTTCACTGCCATATGTTAACACCGGTCTTAACACTGAGACATAAATTGTCTTCTTGCATTGAAGTGGAATGCTTTTTTCTTTTAATAGTGGGTACAAAATATTTAGGGTGTTGTTATATTTTGTAATCCTGCTGTTTATTTCAGTCTCCTGCTGGTTATTATCACTGAATTCCACTCCCAAATACTTAAAATGTTCGACCTGTTTTAATTGTTGTCCATCAACTTCGATTCTTCCCTCAACTCGCCTTCTGTCGACACACATTACTTCCGTTTTTGTAACATTCATCTGCATCCTGTATTGTTTTAGCACATCATTCCATATGTCCATTTCAGTTTGTAGATCTTCCCAACTGTTTGCAGCTATAGCTATATCGTCAGCATACGCAAGCACCAGTGGGTTAATATTTCTCTTTCCTTCAATATCTTTAATTATCCTATCCATGTACATTATAAACAATAATGGAGATAGCACTCCGCCTTGTCTAACTCCACACTTGACCCTAAACCACTTACCGTCTCTTTTCTCAGTCTTTACTCTACTTTCACTATTTTCATATAAACTCTTGATAGCTTTTATTAGACTCACTGGTACCTCGTATTCATAGTGTTCAATAGCTTGCCATAATTGATTTCTTGGTACTCTATCGAAAGCCTTTTGAAGGTCAATAAACCCAAGGCATTTATGTCTGTCCCACTCCCAACATTTTTCCATTAAGATTTTTAGAGTAAAGATATTGTCAATTGTTCCTCGTCCTGGTCTAAAACCACTCTGAGATTTTTTTTATTTTATGTTCAACTATGCTTCTTAATCGTTTTTCCAAAATTCTTTCATAGATCTTTCCTGTGTGTGATAGTAGAGAGATGCCTCTATAGTTTCCACAATCTGTTTTGTCACCTTTTTTGTGTATTGAACATATCACCGCTTTTGTCCAATCATCTGGGACTTGTTTATTTCTCCATGCTATATTTATCACTTCTAACATCCACTCTAGTCCGGTGTTTCCCATTTTCTTTATAATTTCTGTTGAAATTTCATCCTCTCCTGGTGCTTTCCCATTTTTCATCCTTTCCACGGCTACTCTCAATTCTGCTTTTGTTATTTTCCATTCATTTCTTCCTGTGTCTTCCACTTCGCTTTCCACTTCTCTTTCCCTCATACATTCTGGGTTGTACTCTCTTTCATCTACATCTTGTCCTGTGAAGTTCAACAGATCCTCAAAATACTCTGTCCATCTTTGACTAATTTCTTGTGATTCTGTTAATAGATTATCATCCTTGTCTCTTATAGAATGGGTTGGTACCGTATTTCCTTTCCTATACGACTTTGCAAGACTAAATATTAGTTTCCTTGTCCCATTCATATCTCTTTCAAGATCTTCTCCAATCTTTAACCAGCTGTTTTCCTTTGCTTTTCTTTTTATAGTCTCTGCTTCATTTCTCCTGAAGACATATTCTTGCCTATCCTGAGGCCTTCTTGTCTTCATCCAAATTCTAAAGGCTTTATTTTTCCGTCTTACCGCCTCTTTTACTTCTTCATTCCACCAAGGGGTATTCTTTTTCTTTCTTCTTCCTGTTGTTTTCGTTTGTAAAACATCTTCACATGCTTTCTTTATGCCATCTCTAAACTTATTCCATTCAACTTTTATATCCCATGTATCAGGATCTATGTAATTCTCTTCCACTTTTTGGGCAAGTTGTATTGCAACTTCTGGGTCGCTTAACTTTTCAGTTGCAAAACGTTTTCGTATTGGTCCTTTGTCACTTTTAGGTTGTATGAAGTTTATTTTTCCTATTACCATTCTGTGATTGGAGTCACATGAAAGTGAAGGTATCGACTTGACATCATTAAAGATAGTTTTATTATTGGTTATTATCATATCAATCATTGATCTATAGGTATATTCCTGTCTCTCATAATTCCAGCGATACCATGTCCACTTGTGCTCGTCTTTGTGTTTAAAATATGTGTTCATTATAGCGAGATTGTTCAAAACGCAGAAATCAAGTAGTCTTTCCCCTTCTCTGTTTATATCTCCAATCCCAAAAGCGCCCACAACATTGTTATATCCGTCTCTGTCCACCCCGACGTGGCCATTTAAGTCACCCATGATAACGGTGTCTCCGTTTGTTAAGTCCATCTCATCTTGTAATGCCTGGTAGAACTCCTCTTTCTCCAGAGCTGTCCTTCCTTGTTGGGGTGCGTATACTTGTATTATTTTCAGAACTCCTTTGTCCATTTTCAAGGAGAAGCTTACAATGCGTTCATTGATTTGATTTGTGTCTTTTATTCTATCTACGATGTTTGGTGAGATGAGGATTGCCACACCATGTTTATTTACATTACCTCCACTATAAATTAATTGAAAATCATGATGGAGCACTCTTTTTCCAGATCCACTCCAACAGGTTTCACAAAGTACAAGTATTGTTATTTTCCTTTCCAGGACCGCAAGAAACTGACGCTCTTATCCTTTTGGAAAATCTCGCGCGTGCTCCAAAGGATATCCAACAGGACTAGCAAATTATTTTAATCAGGGGATTTTTGAATACAGCTATACAAGTTAGGGAACATTTCTTTGCTGCAGAGTGATTGTTGTTTGGTGCATTTCAGGTGCTGAAGTTAACTCGATGATGGCGTCGCCTGACTATCCTCAGCCGGAAATCCTCGAGGTCTTTGAGAATCTTGATGGCCACTGGCTGAAGGAGTGTTTGTCTTCCTACTACCAAGAGGAGGTGGAGATCAAGCGCTGGCACGGCAAGAAGCCCGAGACCAAGCAGGGCTACCTGAGCGAGATCGTCAACGTCGAAGTGGACTTCGTGTTGGGCGAAGCCGAGAACGAGAAGAGTCTCAGTTTGGTCTTCAAACTCCCTCCTCAAACTGAAGAGATGAAGACTCTGTCTAAACGCGCCTGTGCGCCTCAACGCGAGTTCAACCTGTACACGTTTGTCTTCAGCCCGGGGATGAAGAAGATCTACGAAGAACTCGGGTTCGAACCTCACCTGCCTCAGTTTTTTTACTTGCGAAGTGAGTCCACGTCCTTGACACTTGTGATGAAGAACTTCTTTGCCGATGGCTTTCAGATCTCAGACGGGAAGGGTTTGGAACTGGATCTGGTGAAAACTTACATGAGACAACTGGGGACCTTTCATGCCTGTGGGGTCATCTACAAGAACAGGGAAGGCGAGGAAGTGATGGAGGCCATGCTGAATACTCCTCCAGTCGATCTCTCGTTCTTCGAAGAGGATCTCAAAAAAGGCTTCGAGTACCTCGCTCGCTTGTACGAAGGTCGCCCACAGGGACGGCTCCTTGAGGAGTGGGCGAAGAGGGAGAAGTATCTTCTAGATCTTCCTTGGAAGCACATGACGATGAAGACTTGCGTGCACGGGGACTTCTGGGAGAACAACATCGTCTACAACCCCTCGACACAAAAGGCCAAGCTATTCGATGGACAGATGAGCCACTTCGGAAACCCCATCCAGGACGTTGTGGTCTTTCTGAGTGTGAGCGTCCGGCCTCCGCTCCTGGAGAAGCACTTGTACGAGATCCTCGGGGCTTACTGGGACTCGTACTCGACCACAGTCGCAAGGGGAGGGGTTATGGTCAAGGAGACTTTTGGGGATCTTCTGGAAACGGTGAAGAACCTTTGGATGTATGGTCTGTTCATGCTCGCCGTGAGCATTGAGATCTTCGCATCAAATGATTTTTGTCGGAACGAGGACCTCATGGCCATTGTGGACTTCTTCTATGAAAAGGGCTTTCTAGATCTTCCTTGTGATGACCAAATTAGAAATAAGTAAGTGGAGATCTGTCATATAACGTTGTTGATTTTGGATGAGATATCATGATGGCAGTAATGCTAACAAGAGATTAGAAAGAAGATTATGTGTGTGTGTATGTATATACCAGCGAAAAAGAAACACGGGCGCGACGTGCGATTTCGCTCGGGAAAGTTCCAATGTCGCTCTCGCAAATCCTATAGCAGGACTGCGACCCCCCCCCCCCCCAAAAAAAAAAAAAAAAAAAATCGCTCCCGCGGCAAGATTCAACGTTTTTCGTGCATTATCCAACATTTGGCAATCCCTGAATCCCATCACCATTGATGAAAGGATCAAAGTGAACGCAACTTACCCGTGATCAATCATTGCATTATCAGTCGATATCATAAACGCAACGCATCAATCAACTTTAATTTGTTGATGTACGTACGTATGTGTACGCGGTATAGCTGCTAGAGTTCAATGGCTTACCTAGCCTAGCTTCGTATCAGCCTGCATGCGCGCGTATAATAATACATGTTGACTAGACTCTACAAGACTATTGTTCTACATAATGTCGCTAGTTGCGAATTGCATGTTACCTGTATGCAGGGAAGTTCATTGATTGCATGCAGCTAGCTGCCCAATCAACGCGCTGACTACATGTACAATGCAGCATACCCAATACCACATCACCGCATGCATATGTACACTGTACATATGCAAACTCGCTCGAGGCCTAGGAGGGAAACTGGGAAATCCCATTTATAACCTCGTTCGCGTATTTATGAGAAAACAAAATAGAATCAAATGTTTGGTTAGTAATTGAAAATAAATAAATTTAAGTATAAATATGAGCATTTGATAATTATATATTTAGTTAATAAATATAGCTCTTTGGAGGGAGAATAAAGAATACAAAAATAAAAAATTATTCGTTAGCTAGCTTAGGTTTACGATAACTAGGTCTACGTTCGTACGTCACGTCCATGCCAAACTTTCGATGATTGTACATCATGGAGCAATTTCTAGTGAGGCGAGTGATGATGGTTTGCCCTCAGATTAAGTCTTTTCAGAATCGAGGGAGAGTGTTTTGACGGCAGGAACCGCTTCTGGACCAGCAAAGCCTAATTCAAACTCTACAGGCAAGGGCCAAGGAAAACGAAAACCAGTAAAGCATGAATCTACTATACTCTCGTGGAACCTAGATTGGCAGTGATGGTACTCTAACGGTGTATTGGAAGGATTGTCGTGCATTTCCACCCCCAATCACTGTCGGTGGAAACAGAGGCGCTGTGTCTGCCGATCAGTTTCACCCCTCCTCCTCCCCCCAAAATTAAAAGCTGATTTGTTAAAAAAAAAATATTTTTCATGCACATGAGTAATGAGTTAGCCTTCCAATAGTTTGAAGGAAATCGAAACTGCACAAACATGGCTCTGAAAGTATAAAAAATTGCTCTGGTAATTAAAAAAGTGGCTATGGTGAAAAAAAAGGCTCTGAAAAAAGTATTTTTCCCCTGGTATATATATATATATATATATATATATATATATATATATATATATATATATATATATATATATATATAAATATATATATATATATATATATATATATATAAATTTGTATATATATTTATTTATATATATTTATATATTTATATATATATATATATATATATAATATATATATATATATATATATATATATATATATATATATATATATATACATACACACACATAATCTTTTGGGATATGCTTTGACAAGGCTACCCCCCTTATAAGGGGGAAAAGACCTTTGGAGTATAATTTTTTATGTCTGATTATGTTTATATATATATATATATATATATATATATATATATATATATATATATATATATATATATATATATATATATATATATTCCAGTGAAATTATTATTATTAATTTTTTTTTTACCAGATCTCAATTTCTGTTGGATCAATTCAGACATGCAATACATTGTAAAAAAAATTATATTTGGGGATACAACGTTGATAATAGTTAACTAAACATGAAAAAAATCAATAGGATAAAGTTTAGAAATAACTATAGGGCATTACATGAGGTGAAAGTGATTCGTATTTCTAATTTAATTTTCAGTGAAATAGTCAGGATGATGAATTCTTCAGCGTCTTTCCAAATTAGTAATGTGCCTTATAAAGTGGACTAATAGATTGAATTAGTGGGTGTTGCTGATTTTTTAGAAGATATTTGAATGGTGAGATTTCAACGGACATTTGTCTGGAACTGTTAATGATTATAATAATAATAATAATAATTATTATTATTATTATTATTATTATTATTATTATTATTATTTTCATACTACAAAGTGTACATTCCTGACTTTCAATTGTATGTTATTTGTATTATTTTCTTTTGTTTTTATGCTTTTGTTTTAGTACCTTATCACATTTTTCTTATAACTAATGTTTTTAATATTATTTTCTTTTACCATTGTTGGTGCTCATCTAGTGTTTCGTCAGTCATTCATAATGTAGTTCAACAGATTATTATATATATATATATATAATCTTGTCACGTACTGGCCTTGGTTCGAGTCCTCGGGCGTATCACGCTTCAATTTCTGCATGCGCCTCCACGGTATTTGTGATGTCGATGGCTTAGAATTAAAGTGCACTGTGGTTGATAATATATATATGTGTGTATATATATATATATATATATATATATATATATATATGTATATGTTTATATATGTATATATATATATATATACATATATACATATATTACGCCCGTAAGCGTGCGGTAAGTCTATAGGCCCCGTCACACGACGCGTCAGATCGATGGGATTTGACCCTGACGGTCCCCACAACACACTCAAATTGAGGCGCACGCGGCCCTTGACTCGCGCCACTCTCCTACCAGCAATGGTGGATGGGTGAGGCGCGACAGAAAACTCATCAAACCGCCTCATTGCTGATGTCCTACAAATCGCTGCTCTACTGGCGCCGTGAGGAGAATATTCAACGGAAAGGACTGTACAAGGGTAACGTGGGCAAATGGAAAATAACTTTTACAAAGACAGAAATACCAGCGATGAATAACGTGCGTCATTCATCCATTACTTCGAGACGACGTTTGAAGACGTGACCGTTAAAAGACGCGTAGTGTGATGTTGCCTTTCTTGCCATCTTGTAACATTTTACTCGACCCAAGCCCAGCTGGCTATATTTTTTAACGTAAAGACTTACGCAAAAACTCACTGTATTATAGTAACAGTCTTCAGATAAGAAACTCTGAGAAAAAAAAGAAAAGAAAAAGAAAATGGAAAATCTCTCAATTCATTCCAACCTGAGAAGTTCACCCTTTAGTAACAAGATATTTTTGGAAATAAGTTTAGCCGGTAGATAATTGATAAAAGTATAGATTTAGAACAAATAAATATAAATCATATTGTCATTAATTCATATGAAATAGAAAAACGCTCGTCAGTTACAGAAATAGTTAGGTGACGATATGACAGTTATCAGGATATGCCAAGACTAAAGTGATTTAGTTTTCCAAACGTACAGACTGAAGTGCGCTTTAGAAAAACTTCAATAAAATTATACAGGGACCAATACTGTTATGGCTATACACACACACGCACATGATATATATATATATATATTATATATGTATATATATATATATATATATACATATATATATATATATATACATATACATATATATACCGTACGCAAGTGTGTCAGCACATGGTTATATTTTTTACAAGTACACAGAGGAGATAATAAGGACTGCAGCAAGTTACATGAATAGATTATACAGTTGTCACTTTGGCTCCAGGACGTCCATATATGTCTATCTTCCATACATTTAATTATATAATCGCAAATGTTTTAGAATTTGTCAAAATAAAGTTTCGTTTGTGTACTTGTCTTTTCATGTGCAATGTACAAAAGATATTCACAACTGCGCTTTGCTCCATGGGAATATATGTGTGTGTGCGTGTATATAATATATATATAATAAATATATATATATATAATATATATATATATATATATATATATAATATATATATATGGACATTATGATTAGCTGTCAAGGGGGACATGACTATGTAATTTCTTATTTTTCTTAATACAGTTTTGCTAAATATTCAATGAAACTATTGTTTTATTTGCCCTTCATTCACCATGACCTTTACGGCAAATTCAGATCGTCATTCTGACCTCTGTACGCGCGTCGCTCGGCGTTCGCGGTCGGTTCCCAACGTGGGGACCACGCCACGTCAGTCCTCAGACGACGCACAAGTATCCACCAGAATAAAGCACATAAGCCAAACTGAGAGTCAATCTCCCCCCACGTCACCTAGTCCAGTAAGATACACCTGTATGATACACTTGTATCCTTGTCTCATGCCTATTACTAAACTCTAAATCCCATCGAAACTCCTTTGGTAATAATGAAGATATTATTTTTAATTATGTTTATACATTTTTATTGGATAACATAGTGGAAGGGTTGTTGTAGATGAACAAAAATTGTGCCAACAAAAATAATTTACTCTATTCACTAGTTTGATATTCCATGGGAGTTCGTGCACGCACGCACATAAGAACATAAGAATAAAGGAGACTGCAAGAGACCATAAGGCCTACACTAGGCAGCTCCGTATCCATCACCACCTGTCGTCCCCATCCATAAAGTTGTCTAATCGTTTTTTAAAACAACTGATAGTTTCAGCGCTTACTACATGCTTACTAAGTTTATTCCATTCATCGACCACCCTATTAGTAAACCAATTCTTGCTTATTTCCTTCTTAAATCTAAATTTGTCCAGTTTATACCCATTACTGCGAGTCCTGCCCTGTTGTTTTATTATGATGACCTTGTTTGCATCTCCCTTGATGGCCTTTGGTCCACTTGAACACTTCTATTAGATCACCCCGCACTCTGCGTCTTTCCAGAGAGTGTAAGTTTAGGTGCCTAAGCCTCTCTTCGTAAGGCAAATTTCCGAGTCCATGTATCATTTTGGTCATTCTTCTCTGTACTGATTCTAGAGTTTAAAGGGGAACCTCCACCCCCAGATTTAAGAAAAAATCGAAGAAAAAAAAACAAAGAATTATTTTATTGCATAAATACATAGTAGGGATCTTGCTGCTCTAGATGCTGGTAAAGTGTTTTTATCGTACCACTATTTTTAAAGGGTTTAAAGGGCCTACCCTCCCTCCCACCCCCCTCGGCAGCCACATGGTGCGCACGACCATTGTTTACATACGTTTTGACCATATTTTAATCTATTTTTTTTTTTTTTTTGCGTTTGATGCACTTATAAAGTTTTCTCTTACGTCCGGCATGCACGTGAGTATGTGGTGTGAGGAAGTTCAGGCTGCACGACTGGCAGTGGCCTGATAGCCTAACAAAGTAAAGGACATGTACACGCTAGCTTGCCGCGTTCACTAATTTGCCGTGTGAATTTCGCATCTATTTTTCAGGGAAGAGAAATTTGAAGATATTAGCCATGCCTAGGTTATCCAAACAAAAGGCACACTTGCAGAAGAAAAGAACGTCTACATTAGCAGCTCAAGGGGAGAAAGAAAGAACCCCAGCATCAACTTTGTTATCACCACCGCCACCACCACTAGTACTCCCTCCAGCAGCTCTCTCCCTGCCATCTATATCCACATCCTCAGCACCTGATCCTCTGTCCTCTACACCTATATCAGACACGTTGTCTCTACGCAAACAACTGTTTGCTAACAAGTGGCTACAAGGATGCCTCCTTGTTGCAACACCTTGGGTTTAGAGTCTCAAACCTCACAGTGATGTCCCTTATGCAGCAAGAGCCTGTTCCAACACCAGAAAGGAAACCCAAGAAAAGAAAGAGAGCTGAATCTCAGCAATCAGACTACCTTGCTGGGTCATTCTAGACCAAGAACTCAAACTTTGCGACAAAGAGTAATGTGGCGCCTTATGAGATCCTCACTTTGAGTGAATAATATCCTACACTGTAGGAGGGTGCAAAGTGTCTGAGTTACTTGAAAGATGCAAAATCATCATGAAAATACAATGGGACCTGTTTTCAATGGTTCTTAGGAGGTTCAATGTAAAATTTAGTCAAACTAAGAAAAAAAAAAAAAAACAGCTTTAACACTCGTTTCTGAAAAATGTCATTTTTGATACACAAAGTCTATCTCCTCCCTCAATTTTAAACCGAATTTTGCATATGAGGTCTCTATTGATAGCTAGATAAATGACAAAAAATGAAATAGAGATTTTTTTGCATATGTTAAATAGAATTTTTTTAATAACGTGTCAAAGTAAACATTTTGCATTTTTTTCGATATTTTTTTTCCCTCGGCGTTAAACAAAGATATAAAAAAAAACTTTCTATTTTTTTTTTATATATGTAGAAGATTCTTTTGCTATAAAATGAAAGACATCGAATAAAAATTGTAAGAGGAGATAGGATTTCAAAGAAGCCCAAAAATATGGTATTTTTTTTACGTTTTTATTAAAAAAAAACTACTAGTCAGATCTGAATAAAACTCAAGCTGTGAAGGTTTCCTCAGACCTAGATTAAAAAAAAAAAAAAAAAAAAAAAAAAAAAAAAAAAAAAATAAGCAAGATCCTTCAGAAAAATATTTTTTGGGTGGGGGCTCCCCTTAATAACCTATGCACTTCTATTCGTTACCGTCTTAGCAATGAAACCTAATGCACTGTTAGCTTTATTTCTGGCGCTAATGCACTGCTTCCTGGTTTTAAGGTCCGAACTCACTACAACTCCCAAGTCCCTCTGGCACTCAGATTTGTCTAAAAACGTGTTATCTAAGATGTATCTATTTTTGGGGTTGTGTAGCCCTATGTTTAACACGCTACACTTAGAGATATTGAGGTTCATTTGCCATTTCTCCGACCATGTTAACAATTTATTAAGATAATCCTGCTGACCTAATTAGGCGTCCTATTTTAGCGTCGTCCGCAAACTTACTAACATCGCTATCTATCCCATCGTCTAAGTCATTTATGTACATAAAGAACAACAAGGGACCCAAAACCGAGCCCTGGGGGAGCCCGCTAGTAACATTGCCCCACCTAGATTTTATTCCATTTATGGTGACCCGCTGTTTTCCGTTACTAATCCAAGCTCTAATCCATTCTAACACTTTTCCTCCTATGCCATGGGCTTTGATTTTATTTAGTAGTCTCTGGTGAGGCACCTTGTCAAACGCTTTGCTAAAGTCAAGGTAAATAACATCGTAATTTTCATTGTTATCTAACGCCTTATATACTTTGGTGTAAAAGGATAGAAGATTAGTCACACATGACTTACCCTTGGAGAAACCATGCTGTGAATCACAAATGAAATTATGCCCTTCGATGTGTTCTCTGAGTCTATTTACTATTACTGATTCAAGCATTTTTCCTATAACCGATGTCAAACTGATTGGCCTGTAGTTACATATAGACGATCTATCTTCCTTCTTAAAAACAGGAACAACGTTTGCCTGCCTCCAAGCAGTTGGCACAAAACCAGTGTCTACCAATTTATTGAATATTTCAATTAACTGGTCGCAGATTTCAAATTTACACTCCTTTAAGCATTCTTGGAAAAATTTCGTCTGGACCCGGATATTTTGTAGCAGTCTTTCAATCTGCTTGACTACTTCTTCTTTACTAATACTGATATTAGATAGACTACTTTCTTCATCCTCTCTGTAAATCGGATCGCAGTCAGGTACTTTATCTAACCTCTCATTAGTAAACACCGATAGAAAATAATTGTTAAACTCCTCACTCATTTTTTCCTCCGATTCTATCATGACATTTTCATCGTTTTTAATTGGTCCTATTCTTTCTTTATTTTTTGTTCTATAGAGGTGAAAGAAACCCTTTGGGTTGGATTTTGCTTGACTGGCAACCTTGATTTCATAATTACGTTTCGCTGTACGTGTATTCCTTTTAACCAGCTTTGCCATTTCGTTATATCTTGATCTAAGGTGTGATTCCCCGTTTTTTATTTTTACGTAAAGTCCTCTTTTCATTCCGATCTCATGTTTCAATCTGTCCGTCATCCATTTGGGAGTATTACTATTTTTCCGTATTGACTTTAGGGGGATAAATGTGTTTTGTGCATTAATAATTAGATCAGTTAGATTGCTATACATTTCTTCTAAATCGCTGACCTGACTGTTGGGCCCTCCCCCACAAATGACCTGACCTAAGGTATGCATATTACCTTCCGTGACCCGGCTCTAGGTACCGACCTGACTCTCAGCCCCGCTACAAGAAACGACAATGTTTGAAACGTCCGCATGACATTTCGTATTTAACTTCAAATAAGTTTTTATATTGTCAAAGTTTGCTTTCCTGAAGTCTGGTACTTGAACGTTATTCGTACTTTTTAATTTTTCCCAAATAACATTAAATCTTATTTCTTGATGATCGCTAGAGCCTAGACTATCTCCCACTATTACGCTGCTAATTTGGTGCTCATTATTTGTTAAAATTAAGTCGAGGGTATTTTGTCCCCTCGTAGGATCGGTAATCACTTGTTTTAGGAAATTATCCTGTACCACATCTAAGAATTTCTTCGCTTCATGATCTCCTATTAAAGTTTCCCAGTCAATGTTTCTATGATTAAAATCTCCCATGATCACAACGTTTTTGTACTGGGACGCTCTGTGAATTTCATGAATCAGGGGATCAGTCTGCTCAATGCTGAGGTTAGGAGGTCTATACAAGACGCCAATAATAACTTTCTTATTCTTGCCTATAATCTCTACCCAAATAGATTCCGTGCAGTCCTCTTCCTTCATCGAATTGTTGATAATACAGTTTAATGTATTTTTAACGAAAAGTGCTACACCTCCTCCATTCCTGCCAACCCTATCCTTATGAAAAAACTTATATCCTTCTATTTCGATTTCCGGAAGGAAATGTTTATCAGCCATGTTGATCCAGGATTCAGTAATAGCTATAATATCGAAATTTTCTACGCATGCTTTACCTCGCAGCAAATCAATTTTGTTAATTATGCTCCTGCTATTTGTATAGTAAACCTTAAGTTTATCTTCCCTCCACCTGCTTTGGTGATACTTTTCACAGTCCCTCTCTAAGTTGCTTCTATTGCCTAAACTATATTCCGATACTTCTCCCCCTACTCCCACGTAATCTACCCGAAAAAAACCCTGTAGGATGCCTACTTCTCGCTCAAGGGATTCAGCAAGGAGCCGAAATCCTCTGGGAGACAAGTGCACCCCGTCCCTTTTGTATAGGTGATTCTTACCATAAAAGCGGTCCCAGTTGTCGACAAATGCCCATCCATTGGCCTTACAATGTTTTGCCAGCCTGCAATTCATTGCAATAGCCCTGGAATGCCACATGCCTCCAACTCTACGCCTCGGAAGGATTCCACATACAACAGGAACACCTCCCCTATTTCTAATCTTGTCTAGCGCATCCCGATCCCGCGCAAACAATTCCTCACTCCCTAACTTACCTATATCATTTCCCCCAGCACTTAAGCAAACTACTGGGTCCTTACCTTCCCCTACTAGACACACACACACACACACACACACACACACACACACACACACACACACACACACACACACACACACACACACACACACACACACACACACACACACACACATATATATATATATATATATATATATATATACTTAGACTCACATGTATGTTTAAATAATTTGTATATACAAAATGTTCTTCAAGGTTTCTAAGAATTTAGAATACTTTGGTCTATGACTGCAACAAACTGACGCTCTTATCCTTTTGGAAAATCTCGCGCGTGCTCCAAAGGATATTCAACAAGTTTAGCAAATTATTTTTAACAGGGAATTTTTTAATGCAGCTATACAAGTTAGGGAACATTTCTTTGCTGCAGAGTGACTGTTGTTTGGTGCATTTCAGGTGCTGAAGTTAACTCGATGATGGCGTCGCCTGACTATCCTCAGCCGGAAATCCTCGAGGACTTTGAGAATCTTGACGGCCACTGGCTGAAGGAGTGTTTGTCTTCCTACTACCAAGAAGAGGTGGAGATCAAGCGCTGGCACGGCAAGAAGCCCGAGACCAAGCAGGGCTACCTGAGCGAGATCGTCAACGTCGAAGTGGACTTCGTGTTGGGCGAAACTGAGACCAAGAAGAGTCTCAGTTTGGTCTTCAAACTTCCTCCTCAAACTGAGAAGATGAAGACTCTGTTCAAAAGCACCTGTGCGCCTCAACGCGAGTTCAACCTGTACACGTTTGTCTTCAGCCCAGGGATGAAGAAGATCTACGAAGAACTCGGGTTCGAACCTCACCTGCCTCAGTTTTTTTACTTGCGAAGTGAGTCCACGTCCTTGACACTTGTGATGAAGAACTTCTTTGCCGATGGCTTCCAGATCTCAGACGGGAATGATCTGGAACTGGATCTGGTGAAAACTTACATGAGACACCTGGGGACCTTTCATGCCTGTGGGGTCATCTACAAGAACAGGGAAGGCGAGGAGGTGATGGAGGCCATGCTGAATACTCCTCCAGTCGATCTCTCGTTCTTCGAAGAGGATCTCAAAAAAGGCTTCGAGTACCTCGCTCGTTTGTACGAAGGTCGCCCACAGGGACGGCTCCTTGAGGAGTGGGCGAAGAGGGGGAAGTATATTCTAGATCTCCCCTGGAAGCACATGACGATGAAGACTTGCGTGCACGGGGACTTCTGGGAGAACAACATCGTCTACAACCCCTCGACACAAAAGGTCAAGATATTCGATGGACAGATGAGCCACTTCGGAAACCCCATCCAGGACGTTGCGGTCTTTCTGATTGGGAGCGTCCAGCCTCCGCTCCTGGAGAAGCACTTGTACGAGATCCTCGGGGCTTACTGGGACTCGTACTCGACCACAGTCGCGAGGGGAGGGGTTATGGTCAAGGAGACCTTTGGGGATCTTCTGGAAACGACGAAGAACCTTTGGATGTATGGTCTGTTCATGGTCGCCGATAGCAGTGAGATCTTCGTATCAAATGGTTTTTGTCGGAACGAGGACCTCATGGTCATTGTGGACTTCTTCTATGAAAAGGGCTTTCTAGATCTTCCTTGTGATGACCAAATTAGAAATAAGTAAGTGGAGGTCTGTCATATAACGTTGTTGATTTTGGATGAGATATCATGATGGCAGTAATGCTAACAATAGATTAGAAACAAGATTATGTGTGTGTGTATGTATGTATGTATGTATATATATATATATATATATATATATATACTGTATATATATATATATATATATAAAGAAACTAACTAACTATATATATATATATATATATATATATATATATATATATATATATATATATATACAGCCTTCAAAATACACTGGGAAGAAGGAGCATATCAACAAAGACCAAACTAAGAATATATGATACAATAATAAAACCCATTCTATTATATGGATGCGAAGCCTGGAGCCTGACTAAGAAAATGGAAAAAAAGTCTTTTTGTATTTGAGAACAGTGTACTAAGGAAAATTTTGGGCCCAGTATTCGACGAACTAGACCAAGAATGGAGAAGGCGGCATAATGAAGAGCTAAGGGAAACATCAGGCCAAATAAATATCATGAATATCATAAAGTCAAGGCGACTGCAGTATGCCGGCCACATTGCAAGAATGGAACAAGAAAGAATACCAATGAGAGTGATGATGGATGGGATGGTAGGAGGAAGACGTTTCCCAGGAAGACCACGCAGAAGATGGATGGACAACGTGAGGGAGGACCTGGAAAGGGCTGGAGCAGATGTCCGGGATTGGATGACAGTGGCACAGGACCGTAGAGTCTGGAGGCATTTGATGCTATCGGTGAAGGGTCAGCAAGTGGCCCGACCACCACCGGAGTGAGTGTATATATATATATATATATATATATGTATATATATATATATATATATATATATATATATATATATATATATATATATATATATATATATATATATACAAACATACACACATATTCTTTTGGGATGTGCTTTGATATGGCCACCCCCCTTTATAAGGGGGAAAGGACCTTTGGATTATAATTTTTAAGTCTGATTATGTTTATATATATATTTTTTTTCTTTCCAGCGAAATTAAAAATTCAATGAAAAATTTGACCAAATCTCAATTTCGGTTGGTTCAATGCAGAGATGCAATACATTGTAAAAATTTTATATTTGGGGATACAGCGTTGACAATAGATAACTAAACATGAAAAAATCAATAAGATAAAGTTTAGAAATAACTATAGGGCATTACAAATTCGATAATGAAACAATGATATGATACAGATTATAAAGTCGACGTTTTAACGTCGAAAGTTAGTGCAGTATTACCAAGTCGATGAGGTGAAAGTGATTCGTATTTTTAATTTAATTTTCAGTGAAATAGGCGGGATGATGAATTCTTCAGCGTCTTTCCATTTTGGTAATGTGCCTTATAAAGTGGACTGATAGATTGAATTAGTGGGTGTTGCTGATTTTTTAGAAGATATTTGAATGGCAAAGTTTCAACAGACATTTGTCTGAAACTGTTCATGATTATAATTATCATCATTATTATTATTATTATTATTATTATTATTATTATTATTATTATTATTATTATTATTATTATTATCATTATTATTATTATTATTATTATTATTATTACTATTATTATCATTATTATTATTATTATTATTTTCATAGTACAAAGTGTACATTCCTGACTTTCAATTGTATGTTATTTTTCTTATTTCTTATTTTATTTTGTTTTTATGCTTTTGTTTTAGTACCTTATCACATTTTTCTTATAACTAATGTTTTTAATATTGTTTTCTTTTATCATTGTTGGTGCTCATCTAGCGTTTCGTCAGTCATTCATAATGAAGTTCAACAGATTATTATATGTATATAATCTTGTCATGTACTGGCCTTGGTTCGAGTCCTCGGGCGTACCACGTTTCAAATTCTGCATGCGCCTCCACGGTATTTCTGATGTTTGTATATATATATATGTATATATATATATATATATATAATATATATATATATATATATATATATATATATATATATATATATTACACGCCCGTAAGCGTGCGATAGGTCTATAGGCCCCGTCACACGACGCGTCAGATCGATGGGAACTGACCCTGACAATACCCGAAACGCACTCAAATTGAGGCGCGCTCGGCCCTTGACTCGCGCCACTGTCCTACCAGCCAAGGTCTAAGTAAACAGGTCAGACCGTTTGAATTATTGTGCGCAGCTTCTGACGTCATTAGGCTGGGTCCGATTTCTCTTTGTGAAACACTGAAGAAAACTGTGAAATGCCAAGGAAGACAAGAACTATAATAATTTATATATTATATATATTATATATATATATTATATATTCATATATATAGACAGGAACTATATTTTATATATATTTATATATATATATATATTTTTATATAATATTTGTCAGAATATAACTAATTGCGTGGAGCGGTGCGAGCGAAGGCAACAACATACCCGAACGACGCACCAGCTTCAACTGACAGCTATAGGACCCGCGAACCCCACTTTGAACAGCCAGGTGACGTTCACGGGCCCGCTGCGCCAACTCCCTCGAAATTCGGTCGGAAGTGGTTAGACCTGTTATTCCTTAGATCTTGCTACCAGCAATGGTGGATGGGTGAGGCGCGACAGAAAACTCATCAAACCGACTCATTCCTGATATCCTACAAATCGCTGCTCTACTGGCGTCGTGAGGAGGTTATTCAACGGAAAGGACTGTATAAGGGTAACGTGGGCAAATGGAAAATCACTTTTACAAAGACAGAAATACCAGCGATGAATAACATGCGTCATTCATCCACTACATTGATTCCCTATCTCTTTCATGTTTTTTATATTTCTTATCTATTATTCTTATCGTTGCATCCTTAATTGTTTCCAGTATGTTTTATATACTTTTTATTTATCATTCTTATATTTCCTCGACCTTTACCAGGTCTTTCCTACTTCTACCTCTAGCAGATGGTGCCTTTCGTTCCTAAAATTCTGAAATGCTTCTTTAGTGAACTTTTTTTTTCCATTCTTATTCTTATCGTTGCTTCCCTATCTGTTTCATGTTTATTTACATTTTTTATTTATTAATCATGTACTTCCTCTACCTTTATCAGCTCTTCTTTATTGGCGTTGTATTTTTTTCCTTCTTTCTTCCCTAGCAGATGTCCATGACGTCGCCCTTACGATTCTGAAATGCTTCTCTGCTGAATATTTAAAATCATTATTCTCATCGTTGATTCTCTATCTATTTGATGTTTATTTACATTTCCTATTTATTGATCATACATTTCCTCCACGTTTATCAGCTCTTCTCTATTGGCGATGTGTTTCTTCCTTTTTTCTTCCCTAGCAGATGTACATGTCGTCGCCCTTAGGATTCTGAAATGCTTCTCTGCTGAATATCTAAAATTATTATTCTCATCGTTGATTCCCTATCTATTTGATATTTATTTAAATTTCTTAATATTATTACTTTCCCTCCACCTTTATCAACTATTTTCTATACTTTCCCTAGCAGATGGTGCATGTCGTCGCCCGATTCTGAAATGCCTTTCCCTAACGGCCTAACCGAACGTCTAACGGGGTAAGGAAAAAAAATCTAAATTTTCTTTTCAAGTCGCTCTGAGTCACGCCAATATCTTGTGGTCAGCAATTATATGCTTATTCTCCTCTTAAACAGGTGCATGTGTGTTGAACTTATTTTCTTTGTAGATGCCATTTTCTTACGAAAAAACTTCACTTTTGCCTATAATCGAACGCGCAGGTCGAATTCCCGCCATTTGTTCACATTGCATTCGAGACGATTTACATAATTTCTTTATAATTATGTCATTATTATTGTGATCGACATCGTCGTCATTGACGATTCTATTCAGGTATTACAACGACGAAAGTCCATCAAGGATACGTCCCTGCTTCACCACTACCTATAGGTCGGCTAGATCCTTCGGGATATTGAGATAAGGACGGCAGTTAGCAGTCGACTCAAATCCCGCGGGTCTAGATTAACCCCGAGGTTGAAAGATTTTATAGTCTCGATAGAGTGGTTGGTACAAGCGTTGACATATTAACGTACAAGTATTGGGTTAGTCCGGGGACAACTGTCGAAAATTGTGATTGAAATCGTCGTCATTGACGATTCTTTTCATATATATATATATATATATATATATATATATATATATATATATATTGCAGAAACCACAGGGAAATTAAAGTCGGAATACTGAACGTTTTCGTCTATTACGACATCCTCAGAGTATATATATGTATCCTATTAATACGGTACCAGGATCACTTCTCCTTTACAAGTGATCCTGGTACCGTATTAATAGGATATCTAGAAATGGATATCTATTAATACGGTACCAGGATCACTTGTCCTTTACAGTGTACAGAAAACCCACACATACGGGGAGTTATGTACACTTTTTCAGTCACCATCCTGATAAAATTAAATATAGTGTTGCCTCAGGTCTTTTCCTGAGAGCACTTAGAATATGTAGACGCACATAACACAAACAATAACACCCCTTTCCACAATCCACAAGGAAGTTGCTACTTCCACGTACGCAGCGCTACGGATCACGGCTACATGAAATGACCTCTCCCAGTGTTCGGCCAATGTACGGCCTGTATTTAAACCCTGTAATCACCAACTATTGTTACTCCCTCCCTGAGGATGACCGAGTAAGGTCGAAATACGTATAGGAGAATTAAAAAAGAGAAAACCACACCCAATGTCTTTTGGACACCTTCTCAGCTATTTGGAGTCACCACAGAAACTTGTTGCACGAGAGAAATTAAAGCTCCAATATAAACTCAACAACGCCATTGTCGCTGTAGATTTCTTGAAATCATATATATATATATATATGTATATATATATATGTATATATATATGTATATATATATATATATATATATGTATATATATATATGTATATATATATATGTATATGTATATATATATGTATATATATATTCTCTTAGGCAGGCTTGGTTAAAAGCAACTGCAAATTCAGCACTGATCAATTTCTTCTTCAGAGTTTCCAACTTCCTGAAGGTATCCTTTATAGCAAAGGGTAAAGAGAAAATTTACTCCCGCGGTATACAAACGTATATGTATATATATATTTATATATATATATATATATGTATATATATATATATATGTATATATATATGTATATATATGTATATATATGTATATGTATGTATATATATGTATATGTATATATGTATATGTATATATATATGTTATATATATTCTCTTAGGCAGGCTTGGTTAAAAGCAACTGCAAATTCAGCACTGATCAATTTCTTCTTCAGAGTTTCCAACTTCCTGAAGGTATCCTTTATAGCAAAGGGTAAAGAGAAAATTTACTCCCGCGGTATACAAACGTATATATATATGTATATACATATATATATATATATATGTATATATATATATATATATATATGTATATATATATATATATGTATATATATATATGTATATATATATGTATATACATATATGTATATATATATATATATATATATGTATATGTGTGTGTGTGTGTTGTGTGAAATTTAGTCCAAAACCTTTTCGTCTATTTGATGACGTCATCATTCCCTGATGATGACGAAAACGTTCGGATAATGTTTCTTATTTTCCAGTGGGAGGAGAGGGAGAGGGGGAGGCGACTGACCCAGACGACGACAATAGAAGTTATCGAGGCCATGATGCGAAGGCACGGACAAGGAAGAGGGGGCAGCGACCAGTGATAGGCAGGACTTTTGGTCGGCCCGACTTTTGGATAAATTACAAAATTAAAATTAAATAGATTAACACAAACGCAAAATAACCTTTCGCGCGTTCTGACGTCATGTCGCTCAAGCAGTACAAAAATTTCATAAACTGTTATATTTCGTGGTTATCACCCTATGAAAATATACTTCACGTTTTTATATATAAGAAACACATTTGAATAAATTACAAAATGAAAACTAAATAGATTAACACAAACCCACGCAAAGTAACCTTTCGCACGTTATGACGTCATGTCGCTCTCGCAGTACAAAAATCTAATAAACTGTTATATTTCGTGTTTATCACTTTATGAAATTATATTTCACGTTTTTATATATGAGAGATACATTTGAATAAACTACAAAATGAAAACTAAATAGATTAACACAAACCCACGCAAAGTCACGCGTTATGACGTCATGTCGCTCTTGCAGTACAAAAATTGTATTAACTGTTATATTTTGTGTTTATCACTTTATGAAATAATATTTCAAGTATCTTATATAAAAGAAATATACTTGCATAAATCACAAAATGAAAACTAAATAGAATAACACAAACCCACGCAAAGTAACCTTTCGCACGTTATGACTTCATGTCGCTCTCGCAGTACAGAAATCTAATAAACTTTTATATTTCTTATTTATCACTCTATGAAATTATATTTTACGTTTTCATATAAAAGAAATATATTTGAATAAATTACAAAATTAAAAATAAATAGATTAACACAAACCCACGCAAAGTAACCTTTCCCTGGTTATGACGTTGTGTCACATTCAAAGTACAAAAATCGAACTGTTATATTTCGTGTTTATCACTTTATGAAATTATATATCACGTTTTATATAAAAAATATATTTGAATAAAATACAAAATGAAAACTAAACAGATTAACACAAACACACGCAAAATAACCTTTCGCTCGTTATGACGTCATGTCGCTCTCGCAGTACAAAAATCTTACAAAGTGTTATACTTCGTGTTTATCATTTCATGAAATTGTATTTCACATATTTTATATAAAATAAATATATTTGAATAAATTACAAAATGAAAACTAAATATATTAACACAAAACCACGCAAAGTAACCTTTCGCTCGTTATGATGTCATGTCGCTCTCAAAGTCCAAAAATCTCATAAACTGTGTTATATTTCGTGCTTATTATTTGATGAAATTATATATCACTTTTTTATATAAAGAAGTATATTTCAATAAGTTACAAAATGAAAACTAACTAGATTAACACAAACCCAAGCAAAGTAACCTTTCACGCGTTATGACGTCATGTCGCTTTCGCAGTATAAAAATCTCATTAATTGGTATATTTTGTGTTTATCACTTTATGAAATTATATTTCACGTTTTCTATGTAAAATAAATATATTTCCATAAATATTAAAATAAAAATTAAATAGATTAACACAAACCCACGTAAAGTAACCTTTTATATTTTGTGTTTAGCACTTTATGAAATTATATTTCACGTTTTTTATGTAAAAGAAATATATTTCCATAAATATTAAAATAAAAACTAAATAGATTAACACAAACCCACGTAAAGTAACCCATGCCAAGTAAACTTTCACGCGTTATGACGTCATGTCGCTCTCGCAGTACAAAAATCTCATTAACTGTTATATTTTGTGTTTATCACTTTTTGAAATTATAATTCATATTCTTTATATAAAAGAAATATATTTGCATAAATTACAAAATGAAAAATAAATAGATTAACACAAACCAACGCAAAGTAACCTTTCGCTCGTTATGATGTCATGTCGCTCTCGCATTACAAAAATCTCATAAACTGTTATATTTCGTGTTTATCACTTTATGAAATTGTATTTAATGTTTTTTTATATAAAAGAAATACATATATATGAATAAATTGCAAAATGAAAACTAAATAGATTAGCACAAACCCACGCAAAGTAACCTTTCGCTCGTTATAACGTCATGTCGCTCTCGCAGTACAAAAATCTTATAAATTGTTATATATCGTGTTTATCAGTTTATGAAATTATATTTCACGTTTTATATATAAGATAGATATATTTGAATAAATTACAAAATGAAAGCTAAATAGATTAACACAAACCCATGCAAAGTAACCTTGCGCGCGTTATGACGTCATGTCGCTCTCGCAGTACAAAAATCTCATAAACTGTTACATCTCGTGTTTATCACTTTATGAAATGATATTTCACGTTTTTTATAATAGAAACGTATTTCAATAAATTTGTTATTACGAATATACATGCATACATATATATAATATATATATATATATATATATGTATATATATATATATAACTACAAAGTAATGTCGTAACACATTAGTAAATTTCAACAAAAACCCACTGTGTTGGATAAAAAGAAATTAAATAAATAGATTCCATATATTTCGATCACGGACTGTGATCCTCTTCAGTGGAATACAGAGTAGAGGAGCAAAAGGCATGTCTTATAAACAGTAAAAGAAGAAACATGGATAGGACTCAGGTAGCGTCTAATGCTTTGCGGGGCAGGTCACCCGCCTTCACCAGAGATGGTAGTAATTTGAGGACTGCCCAGGTGGTAATGCAGTCATGTGACCATTGTCCATGAGATATATTGAAATTTGAATATTTGTTAATCAAGGATGATTCTATTATTTTCCTTTTAAAACTGCACTTTGAATTGAATATAGTTTTTGCTTCATTCCAATCTATACGGTGGCCTTCCTTGTCTACGTGTTGGAAGACAGCGGAATTTTGGTGTGCATATTTGACTGAATTTCTGTGTTCTTGCATCCTGGTATGCAAATCTCTACCTGTTTGTCCCCAATATACATAATTACAATCCGAGCATTGAAGTTTATACACACCTTGATGTATTTCTTCCCTAGGTCTTTGGTGTACATTAACTACTTTCCTAGACAAATTATTGGGAAAACTAAAAACAATTTTAATGTCTTTCTGTGGTAAAAATTGCGAAATGTCATTTAAGGAACTATTATAAGGCAATTTGATACAGTTTTTTTCCCAACCGAAATTCTTACTGGAATGGGAAGTGGATCCAAAATGATTAGTTTTGGCTTTGCTTAGGGCTCTATTTAAGAACCAATCAGGATACCCTATTCTTTTTAATTGATTCCTGATGGTTGTGATCTCCATTTCCAGATAGTGTGGACTACATATTCTAAGTGCTCTCAGGAAAAGACCTGAGGCAACACTATATTTAATTTTATCAGGATGGTGACTGAAAAAGTGTACATAACTCCCCGTATGTGTGGGTTTTCTGTACACTGTAAAGGACAAGTGATCCTGGTACCGTTTTAATAGATATCCATTTCTAGATATCCTATTAATACGGTACCAGGATCACTTGTAAAGGAGAAGTGATCCTGGTACCGTATTAATGGGATACATATATATATATATATATATATACTCTGAGGATGTCGTAATAGACGAAAACGTTCAGTATTCCGACTTTAATTTCCCTGTGGTTTCTGCAATATATTTATATATATATATATATACATATATATATATACATATATATATATATATATATATATGAAGAGAATCGTCAATGACGACGATTTCAATCACAAATTCCGACAATTGTCCCCGGACTCGAACCCAGGATTTGTACCTTGGCAAGTCAATGCTTCTACCAACCACGCTATCGAGGCAATAAAATATTTCAACCTCGGGGTTAATCTAAAATACGCAGGACTTGAGTCGACTGCTAACTGCCGTCCTTATCTCAATATCCCGAAGGATCTAGCCGACCTATAGGTAGTGGTGAAGCAGGGACGTATCCTTGATGGACTTTCGTCGTTGTAATACCTGAATAGAATCGTCAATGACGACGATGTCGATCACAATAATAATGACATAATTATAAAGAAATTATGTAAATCGTCTCGAATGCAATGTGAACAAATGGCGGGAATTCGACCTGCGCGTTCGATTATAGGCAAAAGTGAAGTTTTTTCGTAAGAAAATGGCATCTACAAAGAAAATAAGTTCAACACACATGCACCTGTTTAAGAGGAGAATAAGCATATAATTGCTGACCACAAGATATTGGCGTGACTCAGAGCGACTTGAAAAGAAAATTTAGATTTTTTTTCCTTACCCCGTTAGACGTTCGGTTAGGCCGTTAGGGAAAGGCATTTCAGAATCGGGCGACGACATGCACCATCTGCCAGGGAAGGTATAGAAAATAGCTGATAAAGGTGGAGGGAAAGTAATAATATTAAGAAATTTAAATAAATATCAAATAGATAGGGAATCAACGATGAGAATAATAATTTTAAATATTCAGCAGAGAAGCATTTCAGAATCGTAAGGGCGACGACATGTACATCTGCTAGGGAAGAAAAAAGGAAGAAACACATCGCCAATAGAGAAGAGCTGATAAAGGTGGAGGAAATGTATGATCAATAAATAGGAAATGTAAATAAACATCAAATAGATATGGGATCAATGATGAGAATAATGATTTCAAATATTCAGCAGAGAAGCATTTTAGAATCGTAAGGGCGACGTCATGGACATCTGCTAGGGAAGAAAGAAGGAAAAAATACAACGCCAATAAAGAAGAGCTGATAAAGGTAGAGGAAGTACATGATTAATAAATAAAAAATGTAAATAAACATGAAACAGATAGGGAAGCAACGATAAGAATAAGAATGAAAAAAAAAAAGTTCACTAAAGAAGCATTTCAGAATTTTAGGAACGACAGGCACCATCTGCTAGAGGTAGAAGTAGGAAAGACTTGGTAAAGGTCGAGGAAATATAAGAATGATAAATAAAAAGTATATAAAACATACTGGAAACAATTAAGGATGCAACGATAAGAATAATAGATAAGAAATATAAAAAACATGAAAGAGATAGGGAAGCAACGTTAAAGAATAATGAATAAAAATATGAATAAACAAACAAGAAACACATAGGTAAGCTACGATAGGAATAATAAATAATAAATATAAATAAACAGACAAGAAAGAGATAGGGAAACAACGATAGAAAAATAATTAATCAAAGACGAGAAGAGCTTTTACGAAAGTGTTATCTAAGCTGTATCTATTTTCGGGGTTGTGTAGCCCTACGTTTAACACGCTACACTTAGAGATATTGAAGTTCATTTGCCATTTCACCGACCATATTAACAATTTATAAAGATCATCCTGCAGAATCTGGGCGTCATCTCCTGACGACACTTTTCCTCCTATGCCATGGGCTTTGATTTTATTTAGTAGTCTCTGGTGTGGCACCTTGTCGAACGCTTTGCTAAAGTCAAGGTAAATAACATCGTAATTTTCATTGTTATCTGACGCCTTATATACTTTAGTGTAAAAGGATAGAAGATTAGTCACACATGACTTACCCTTGGAGAAACCATGCTGTGAATCACGAATTAAATTATGTCTTTCGATGTGTTCTTTGAGTCTATTTACTATTATTGATTCAAGCATTTTTCCTATAACCGATGTCAAACTGATTGGCCTGTAGTTGCATATAGACGATCTATCTCCCTTCTTAAAAACAGGAACAACGTTTGCCTGCCTCCAAGCAGTTGGCACAAAACCAGTGTCTACCGATTTATTGAATATTTCAGTTAACTGGTCGCAGATTTCAAATTTACACTCCTTTAAGCATTCTTGGACAAATTTCGTCTGGACCCGGAGTGTTTGTAGCTTTAAGTCTGTCAATCTGCTTGACTACTTCTTCTTTACTAATGCTGATATTAGATAGACTACTTTCTTCATTCCCTCTGAAAATCGGATCGCAGTCAGGTACTTAATCTAACCTCTCGTTAGTAAACATCGATAGAAAATAATTGTTAAATTCCTCACTCATTTTTTCCTCCGATTCTATCATGACATTTTCATCGATAACGAAACAATGATAAGATACAGATTATAAAGTCGACGTTTTAACGTCGAAAGTTAGTGCAGTATTACCAAGTCGATGAGGTGAAAGTGATTCGTAGTTTTAATTGAATTTTCAGTGAAATAGGCGGGATGATGAATTCTTCAGCGTCTTTCCAAATTAGTAATGTGCCTTATAAAGTGGACTAATAGATTGAATTAGTGGGTGTTGCTGATTTTTTTTTAGAAGATATTTGAATGGCGAAGTTTCAACAGACATTTGTCTGAAACTGTTCATGATTATATTTATTATTATTATTATTATTATTATTATTATTATTATTATTATTATTATTATTATTATTATTATTATTATTATTATTATTATTATTATTATTATTATTATTATTATTATTATTATTATCATTATTATTATCATTATTATTATTATCATTATTATTATTATCATTATTATTATTATTATTATTATTATTATTATTATCATTATTATCATTATTATTATCATTATTATTATCATTATTATTATCATTATTATTATCATTATTATTATTATTACTATTATTATTATTATTATTATTATTATTATTATCATTATTATTATCATTATTATTATCATTATTATTATCATTATTATTATTATTATTATTATTATTATTATTATTATTATTATTATTATTATTATTATTATTATTATTATTATTATTATTATTATTATTATTATTATTATTATTATTATTATTATTATTACCTGGCCTAGGCCTGGGCCTGGGCCTGGGCCTCTGCCTGAGCCTGGGACTGAGCCTCGCCTCGCAGCGTCTCGGCCTGGGACTGAGCCTCGCCTCGCAGCGTCTCGGCCTGGGCATTGGCTCGCCTCGCCTCTGCCTGGGCCTGGGCCTTGCCTCGCAGCGTCTCGGCCAGGGCCTAGGCCTCGCCTCGCAGCGTCTTGGCCAGGGCCTCGCCTCGCTTCGGCCTCAGCCTAGGCCCAGACGCTACGAGGCGAGGTCCAGGCCCAGGCCCAAACCGAGGTTAGGCGAGCTGAGGCCCAGGCCCACGTGAGGCGAGCCAAGGCTCAAGCCAAGGACGAGGCTATGCGAGCTGAGTGCCAGGCCGAGGCCGAGACGCTGCGAGACGAGGCCCAGGCGAGGTGAGCCGAGCCGAGGACCATGCCCAGGCCGAGGCGAGGAGAGCCGAGGTTCAGACCCAGGCACAGGCCGAGGCGAGGCGAACCGAGGCCCAAGTCGAGACGCTGCGACGCGAGGCTGAGGCCCAGGTCAAGAACGAGGCTGAGGCGAGGCCCAGACCGAAACGCTGCGAGGCGAGGCCCAGGGGGGGGGGGGGCGAGGCAAGGCGCAGGCCCAGGCCGAGACGCTGCGAGGCGAGGCTCAGTCCCAGGCCGAGACGCTGCGAGGCGAGGCCCAGGCCGAAAAGTTGGGAGGCGAGACCTAGGCCCAGGTCGAGGCCCAGGCGAGTCGAGCCAAGGCATAGGCGCTGCGAGGCGAGGCTCAGTCCCAGGCCGAGGCCCAGGCGAGTCGAGCCAAGGCATAGGCGCTGCGAGGCGAGGCTCAGTCCCAGGCCGAGACGCTGCGAGGCGACGCCTAGTCCCAGGCCCAGGCCAGACGCTGCGAGGCGAGGCTCAGTCCCAGGACAGACGCTGCGAGGCGAGGCTCAGTCCCAGGCCGAGACGCTACGAGGCGAGGCTCAGTCCCAGGCCGAGACGCTGCGAGGCGAGGCCCAGTCCCAGGCCCTGGCCCAGGCCCAGGCCAAGGCCCAGGCAAAGCGAGCCGAGGCACAGGCGCTGCGAGGCGAGGCTCAGTCCCAGGCCGAGACGCTGCGAGGCGATGCCCAGTCCCAGGCCCAGGCCAGACGCTGCGAGGCGAGGCCCAGTCCCAGGCCCAGGCCCAGGCCCAGGCCAAGGCCCAGGCAAAGCGAGCCGAGGCACAGGCGCTGCGAGGCGAGGCTCAGTCCCAGGCCGAGACGCTGCGAGGCGAGGCCCAGTCCCAGGCCCAGGCCAGACGCTGCGAGGCGAGGCTCAGTCCCAGGCCGAGACGCTGCGAGGCGAGGCTCAGTCCCAGGCCGAGACGCTGCGAGGCGAGGCCCAGTCCCAGGCCCAGGCCCAGGCAAAGCGAGCCGAGGCACAGGCGCTGCGAGGCGAGGCTCAGTCCCAGGCCGAGACGCTGCGAGGCGAGGCCCAGTCCCAGGCCCAGGCCAGACGCTGCGAGGCGAGGCTCAGTCCCAGGCCGAGACGCTGCGAGGCGAGGCTCAGTCCCAGGCCGAGACGCTGCGAGGCGAGGCCCAGTCCCAGGCCCAGGCCTGTGCCTCAGCTCGCCTCGCCTCGGCCTGCGCCTGGGCCTCGCCTCACCTCGCTTCGGCCTGGGCCTCGCCTCGCTTCTGCCTGGGCCTCGCCTCGCAACATCTCGGCCTGGGCCTCGACTCGCCTCGGCCTCGGTCTGCATCTGGGCCTGAGCCTCACCTCACAGCGTATCGGCCTGGGCCTCGCCTCACCTCGCTTCGGTCTGTGCCTGAGCCTCGGCTCGCCTCACCTGGGCCCCGGACTGAGACTTGCCTCGCCTCGCCTCGGCCTGGGCCTGAGCCTCGGCTCGCCTCGCCTGGGCCCCGGACTGAGACTTGGCTCGCCTCGCCTGGGCCTCGGCCTGGGCCTGGGCCTCACCTCGCAGCATCTCGGCCTGGGCCTCACCTCGCAGCGTCTCGGATTCGTCTCCTCTCGCCTCGTCCTGGGCCTCGGCCTGGGTCTGGACCTAGCCTCGCAGCATCTCGGCCTTGGCCTCGCCTCGGCCTCGGTTACCCTCGCTTCGGCCTGGGCATGGGCATCGGCACGCCTCGCTTCGGCCTGTACCTCGCCTCGCAAGACCTCGGCCTGGGCCTCGCCTCGCCTTGGCCTTGGTCTGGGCCTGGACCTGAGCCTCACCCCGCAGCATATTGGCTTGTGCCTGAGCCTGGGCCTTGGCTCGCCTCGCTTCGGCCTGGGACTGAGCCTCGCCCCGCATGGGCCCGGGACTGAGCCTCGCCCCGCATGGGCCCGGGCCTGAGACTTGGCTCGCCTCGCCTGGGCCTCGGGTTGGGTCTGGGCCTCGCAGCATCTCGGCCTGGCCTCGCCTCGCAGCATCTCGGCTTTGGCCTCGCCTCGCCTCGGCCTCGGTTCGCCTAGCTTCGGCCTGGGCCTGGGCCTCCGCACGCCTCGTCTGGGCCTCGCCTCGCCTTGGCCTCGGTCTGGACCTGGGTCTGAGCCTCGCCTCGCAGCGTATCGGCCTATGCCTGCGCCTGGGCCTCGGCTCGCTTCGCTTCGGCCTTTGCCTGGGCCTTGGCTCGCTTCGCCTGTGCCCGGGCCGGCCTCACTCGACCCGGGCCTCGGCTCGCCTCTCCTCGGCATGTGTCTGGGCCTGGGCCTCGCCTCGCCTTGGTCTCGGTCTGGACCTGTCTGAGCCTGGCCTAGCAGCGTATCGGCCTGTGCCTGCAACTGTGCCTCGGCTCGTCTCTCTTCGGCCTGGGCCTCACCTCGCAGCATCTCGGCATGGGCCTCACCTCGGCTCCTCTCGCCTCGTCCTGGGTCTGGGCCTGGGCCTGGGCCTGGGACTGGGCCTCGACTCGCCTCGCCTCGACCTGCGCCTGGGCCTGAGCCTTACCTCGCCTCGCTTGGACGCGAGCCTGGCCCTTGGCTCGACTCGCCTGGGCCTCGGCCTGGGCATGGGCCTCGCTTCGTAACATCTCAGCCTGGGCTCGCCTCGCCTTGGCCTCGGTCTGGACCTGGGGCTGAGCCACGCCTCGCAGCGTATGGGCCTCGGACCTGAGCCTCGGCTCGCTTCGCTTCGGCCTGTGCCTGAGCCTTGGCTCGCCTCGCTTGTGCCCGGGCCTGGGCCTTGTCTTACCTCGCCTGGGCCTCGCCTCGCCTCGACTCGCTTCGGCCTGGGACTGAGCCTCGCCTCGCCTGGGCCCGGGCCTGACTTGGCTCGCCTCGCCTAGGCCTCGGCCTGGGTCTGGGCCTCGCCTCGCAGCATCTCGGCCTTGGTTCCCATCGGTTCGGCCTGGGCATGGGCCTCGGCACACTTCGCCTCACCTCGCCTGGGACTGGGCCTCAGCTCGCCTCGCCTGGTCCCGAGCATGGGCCTCAGCTCACCTCGCCTCGGCCTGCGCCTGGGCCTCGGCTCGCCTCGCATCGGCCTGTACCTCGCCTCGCAACATCTCGGCCTGGGCCTCGCCTCGCCTTGGCCTCGGTCTGGGCCTGGGCCTGAGCCTCGCCTCGCAGCATATCGGCCCTTGCCTGCGCCTGGGCCTCGGCTTGCCTCGTTTCGGCCTAGGATTGAGCCTCGCCTCGCATGGGCCCGGGCCTAAGACTTGGCTCGCCTCGCCTGGGCCTCGGGCTGGGTCTGGGCCTCGCAGGAACTCGGCCTTGGCCTCGCCTCGGCCTCGGTTCGCCTCGCCTCGGCCTCGGTTCGCCTCGCCTCGGCCTCGGTTCGCCTCGTCTGGGCCTCGCCTCGCCTTGGCCTCGGTCTGGACCTGGGTCTGAGCCTCGCCTCGCAGCGTATCAGCCTATGCCTGCGCCTGGGCCTCGGCTCGCCTCGCTTCCTCCTGTGCCTGGGCCTTGGCTAGCCTCGCCTGTGCCCGCGCCTGGGCCGAGGCTCACTTCGCCTGGGCCTTGCTTCGCTTCGCTTGGCCCCGGGCCTGAGCCTCGGCTCGCATCGCCTGGGCCTCATCCTGGGCTTGGGCCTCACTTCCTAGCGTCTCGGCCTGGGCCTCGGCTCGCCTCGCCTCAGCCTACGTCTGGGCCTCGGCTCGCCTCACCTCGCCTGGGACTGGGCCTGGGCCTCGCCTCGCAGCGTCTCGGCCTGGGCCTGAGCCTCGGCTCGCCTCTCTTCGGCCTATGCCTACGCCTCGGCACGCATCGCCTGGGCCTGGGCCTGTGCCTCGGCTCGTCTCGCCTGGGCCCCGGACTGAAACATGGCTCGCCTCACCTGGGTCTCGGTCTGGGCCTGGGCCTCACCTCGCAGCGTTTCGGCCTGGTCCTCGGTTAACCTCGCCTCGGTCTGGGCTTGGGCCTCGACTCGCAGTATCCCGGCCTGGGCCTCGGCTCACCTCGCCTCGCCTGGCCCCGGGCCTGGGCCTTGTCTCGACTCACCTGGGCCTCGCCTCGCCTCGGCTTCGGTCTGGACCTGGGCCTGAGCTTCGCCTATCCTCGCCTGGGCCTGGGCCAGGGCCTTGGCTCACCTCGACTGGGCCTCGTCTGGGCCCGGGTCTGAGACTTGGCTTGCCCCACCTGTGTCTTGGTTTAGGCCTGGGCCTCACCAGCGTCTTGGCCTGGGCCTCGCCTCGCCTTGGCCGCAGCTCCCCTCGCTTCGGCCTGGGCCAAAGTACTGGGTCTGGGTCTCAGCTCGCCTTGCCTCAACTTCGACCTAAGCCTGAGTTGCTGCGAGGCGAGACCCAGGCGAGGCAAGCCGAAGCGAGGCGAGCCTAAGCTCAGGCCCAGGCCAAGGCGAGGGGAGCCGAAGCCCAGGCTGAGGCCGAGGCGAGGCGAACCGAGGCCCAGGCCCAGGCCAAGGCCGAACCGAGGTGAGGCGAGGCGAGGCGAGGCAAGGCCTTAGCAACGCTGCGAGACGAGGCCCAGGCCCAGGCCGAGACGCTGCGAGGCGAGGCTCAGTCCTAGGCCGAGACGCTGCGAGGCGAGGCCCAGTCCCAGGCTAAGCGAGGCCAGCCGAGGCCCAGACCCAGGCGAGGCTAGCCGAGGCCCAAGCCGAAGCGAGGCGAGCCTAGGCTCAGTCCCAGGCCAAGGCGAGGCGAGCCGAGGCCCAGGCCGAAACGCTGCGAGTCGAGGCCCAGGCTGAGGCCGAGGCGAGGCGAACCGAGGCCCAGGCCGAACCGAGGCGAGGCGAGGCGAGGTAAGGCCCTAGCAACGTTGTGAGACGAGGCTCAGGCCCAGGCCGAGGCCCAGGCCCTGGCCGAGACGCTGCGAGTCGAGGCCCATGCTAATGCCAAGGCGAGGCGAGCCGATGCCCAGGCCAAGACGTTGCGAGGCGAGTCGAGCCGAGGCCCAGGCCAAGACGCTGCGAGGCGAGGCTCAGTCCCAGGCTCAGGCCGAGGTCCAAGCCTAGGCCAGGCGAGGCAAGGCCCAGGCCCAGGCCGAGACGCTGCGAGGCGAGGCCCAGTCCCAGACCCAGGACGAGGCCCAGGCCCAGACCCAGGCCAGGCGAGGCGAGCCGAGGCTCTGGGTGAGACTCTGCGAGGCGACGTCTATGCCCAGGCCGAGGCGAGGCGAGCCAAGGCCCACGCCGAGACTCTGTGAGGCGAAGCTCAGTCCCAGGCCGAGACGCTGCGAGGCGAGGCCCAGTCCCAGGCCAGGTGAGGTGAGCCGAAGCTCAGGCCGAGACGAGGCGAACCGAGGCCCCTGCCGAGACGCTGCAGGGCGAGGCTCAGTCCCAGGCCGAGACGCTGCGAGGCGAGGCCCAGTCCCAGTCTCAGGCCGA
>NC_134806.1:1115000-1117500 GCF_046742065.1 Oratosquilla oratoria | reverse complement strand
GTCTGAGCCTCGCCTCGCAGCGTATATATATATATATATATATATATATATATATATATATATACATAAATATATATATATATATTTATATATATATATATATATATATATATATATATATATATATATATAAACACGAGTACATACTGCATTTACATATAAATAGGAAAGTCCACATATGCAAACACATGATCAATCACGTATGCACGTACTTGAATAAGCACAACACACACACTTGCGGGCGCATACACTGACAAAAAGACAGACACAATCACACCTACACATACACACCCACCGGATGTAAAGAAATACAGTTTTCCATATCGACGCATAAATACTTGGAATAGCTTAGGCGATATACTCAAGGCAGGGACAATACATGAATTCAAATCTAATTACGATATTGAGACATATGTGGGCGTAGGAAACACAATAGTCTTAGTTTGAGTTTATTCCTGACCAGTTTCGTAGGTATGCTTTTTTTCAAAGGAATAGTGAGCATAATGGACTCTGGACGTTTATAGATAAGGAGGACCTCGCTAACTCCCCGTGTCGCCAGTGTTGGCGCCATGCGTGGAACGTTAATAGATATCTTGCGTAAGAATTAATATTAAGAACGAACGAAAATGCAATATAAATAGAATATAGTAAGGAGATGGTAATGACAGGAGAGAATATGAAAAGATGATATGTTAGGTGACTTGATGATAGTAAAGTAAGAATCACATGGTACATGATTTATTAATCATGAATAATTTAAGTGAGAAAAGTCAATAAATATTAATATTTCCTGGTAGTATCTACGCATATCATCAACACTAGCGACGCGTAGAGGCAGTGAGGTCTCCCGTATGTATAAGGCTTTGTTCACACTACAAGCGGAGCGGTTAGGTGTTCACACTACAAGCGGAGAGGAGCGGGGCGGAGCAAAGTGTCTGAGCGACTTGCCCAAGAATCAGTCGCGATGGAGGATTTCGTGAGTGCGTATATATTGCTCGACAGCAAAAGACAGAAACGGCAACACTGGGTTCATCCCATCAGAAGAAGAAGAAGAGATCGGTATGGAGAATACCACCATGAACTGAGGAGAGACGAATCGCGATTCCACTCGTATTCACGGATGAAACCGGCAACTTTCGATATTTTGCACTCCCTCATAGAAAGAAAAAATTCTAAAAGATAAGAAAGGTTTTTGTTAAAAAAAAAACATTTCTCAGATGTCTCATATTTTCTTTCAGTTTGAATTACAAATAGAATATTTTGGTGTTGATCTCAACAAAACAAACCAACCACTTAACCGAAGAAGAATTAATCGAGATAGTCTTAAACCTCTAAATGTGAATAAGATTAATTTATCTTAGAACAATATCATCAAACTACGTAGACAAAAAGTAATCTTAGCTCATTCTAAATCAAAACAAAATCAAACGATTTAAAATCAAATCAAACAAAAACAGAATATAATAAACCAAAACTAACCAAAATGAATCGAAATAGAAATAAATGGATTGATATAAAATACAACTAAATCTTTGCTTCTAAATCAACCTCTAGAGAGACTTCTATATTACCAAATGGCCTTCCAATTGGGGTCTGCCTCGTCTCCCGTTTCGCTGTATCTTCGCGAACCCAAACTACACGAGTGTATAAAAATCGTACCATAACACCTGAAGGCCTGGCGTTTGGTTGACTGGTGATTGTTCTGGAACGACTATCGTTTGTTTGCACCAGAGCCAGTTATTGTGTGAATGGTTATCAATTAAAAATGAAAAGTAATGGTCATGTTGGTGGTCGAGTAAAAACAAAGGCATCTTCGTCTGGAGATGAAAGGTGGTTCAAATCCCGCTTAAAGGTTAACACGTAACTGCAGTAAGGCTCGTTTCACACGTACCGACTTTTCGCTGTGGGCCGTCCACGACACGACGTTGCGGTGTCAATATCCATGGGTGTCTATGGACGCGTCCAAAATATGCCAGCATTTCTTGAGCGTGCCGCTCCGCTCTGCTCCGCTCCACTTGTAGTGTGAACACCTGATCTTCTGTACATACAAAACTACGTAACAATTAATGCCGCTCCGCTTGTAGTGTGAACTCGCCCTAAATGCCTACAGCTCATTCTCTTCACCATTCCTTGGAAAAGACATACCTGCGAAACTAGTCAGGAATAAACTCAGACTAAGACTCCTGTGTTTCCTACTCCCACTTACTAAATATGATAATTGAAAACTAAGATGTAGACCAAATTGGAATCATGAATGAATCTGAAACTACGTATGATAAACTGGAAAGTAGGAGACGGGACCCAACGAACGTTTCTTTCCTATACATACACATACATACATACACACACAAGCAAACAATATTTCAAAACTGTACATGACAACATGTCACGACCAAAGCCAGGCTAGTCGCAACACGAGTGACAGAGTTCGGGCAGGATAATTAAATTCTTTGTTAAAACTAATCCTTATTCACAATAGTAAAATAGACACATACAACAT
>NC_134806.1:1110000-1112500 GCF_046742065.1 Oratosquilla oratoria | reverse complement strand
AAAGGTTACTTTACGTGGGTTTGTGTTAATCTATTTAGTTTTTATTTTAATATTTATGGAAATATATTTCTTTTACATAAAAAACGTGAAATATAATTTCATAAAGTGCTAAACACAAAATATACCAATTAATGATAATTTTGTACTGCGAAAGCGACATGACGTCATAACGCGTGAAAGGTTACTTTGCTTGGGTTTGTGTTAATCTAGTTAGTTTTCATTTTGTAATTTATTGAAATATACTTCTTTATATAAAAAAGTGATATATAATTTCATCAAATAATAAGCACAGTTTATGAGATTTTTGGACTTTGAGAGCGACATGACATCATAACGAGCGAAAGGTTACTTTGCGTGGTTTTGTGTTAATATATTTAGTTTTCATTTTGTAATTTATTCAAATATATTTATTTTATATAAAATATGTGAAATACAATTTCATGAAATGATAAACACGAAGTATAATACTTTGTAAGATTTTTGTACTGCGAGAGCGACATGACGTCATAACGAGCGAAAGGTTATTTTGCGTGTGTTTGTGTTAATCTATTTAGTTTTCATTTTGTATTTTATTCAAATATATTTCTTATATAAAACGTGATATAAAATTTCATAAAGTGATAAACACGAAATATAACAGTTAGATTTTTGTACTGTGAATGTGACACAACGTCATAACCAGGGAAAGGTTACTTTGCGTGGGTTTGTGTTAATCTATTTATTTTTAATTTTGTAATTTATTCAAATATATTTCTTTTATATGAAAACGTAAAATATAATTTCATAAAGTGATAAATAAGAAATATAACAGTTTATTAGATTTCTGTACTGCGAGAGCGACATGAAGTCATAACGTGCGAAAGGTTACTTTGCGTTGGTTTGTGTTATTCTATTTAGTTTTCATTTTGTGATTTATGCAAGTATATTTGTTTTATATAAGATACTTGAAATATTATTTCATAAAATGATAAACACAAAATATAACAGTTAATAAAAATTTTGTACTGCAAGAGCGACATGACGTCATAACGCGTGACTTTGCGTGTGTTTGTGTTAATCTATTTAGTTTTCATTTTGTAGTTTATTCAAATGTATGTCTCATATATAAAAACGTGAAATATAATTTCATAAAGTGATAAACACGAAATATAACAGTTTATTAGATTTTTGTACTGCGAGAGTGACATGACGTCATAACGTGCGAAAGGTTACTTTGCGTGGGTTTGTGTTCATCTATTTAGTTTTCATTTTGTAATTTATTCAAATGTGTTTCTTATATATAAAAACGTGAAATATAATTTCATAAGGTGATAAACACGAAATATAACAGTTTATGAAATTTTTGTACTGCTTGAGCGACATGACGTCAGAACGCGCGAAAGGTTATTTTGCGTTTGTGTTAATCTATTTAATTTTCATTTTGTAATTTATCCAAATTTTTTTCATGTAAATAAAAACGTGAAATATAATTTCATAAAGTGATAAACACGAAATATAATAGTTTATGAGATTTTTGTACTGCGAGAGTGACATGACGTCATAACGCGCGAAAGGTTACTTTGTGTGGGTTTGTGTTTATCTATCTAATTTTCGTTCTTTTAAGTTAAATATATTTCCTTTATGTAAAAAACGTGAAACATAATTTCATAAAGTGATAAACACGAAATATAACAGTTTATGAGATTTTTGTACTGCGTGAGCGACATGACGTCATAACGCACGAAAGGTTATTTTTGCGTGGCTTTGTGTTAATCTATTTAGTTTTCATTTTATAATTCATGGAAATATATCTTTTTTACATAAAAAACGTGAAATATAATTTCATAAAGTGATAAACACGAAATATAACAGTTTATGTGATTTTTGTACTGTGAGAGCGACATGACGTCATAACGAGCGAAAGGTTACTTTGCGTGGGTTTGTGTTAATCAATTTAGTTTTAATATTGTAAATTATTCATATATATTTCTTTTATATAAAAAATGCGAAATAAAATTTTATAAAATTATAAACACAAAATATAACAATTCATAAGATTTTTGTACAGCGAGAGCGATATGACGTCATAACGAGCGAAAGGTTACTTTGCATGGGTTTGTGTTAATGTATTTAGTTTTCATTTTGTAATTTATTCAAATATATTTGTTTTATATAAAAAACGTGATATACAACTTCATAAAGTGATAAACATGAAATATAACAATTTATAAGATCTTGTACTGCGAGAGCGACATAACGTCATAACGTGCGAAAGGTTACTTTGCGTGGGTTTGTGTTAATCTAGTTTTCATTTCGTAATATTTTCATATATATTTCATTTATATAAAGAACGTGAAATGTAATTTCATAAAGTGATAAACACGATATATAAAGTTTATGACATTTTTGTACTGCGATAGCAACATGACGTCATAACCAACGTAAAGTTACTTTGCGTGGGTTTGTGTTAATATATTTAGTTTTCATTTTGTGATTTATCCAAATATATCTTTTATATATA
>NC_134806.1:1090000-1102500 GCF_046742065.1 Oratosquilla oratoria | reverse complement strand
ACATCACTATTTATCCCGTCGTCTAAGTCGTTTATGTACATAATGAACAACAAGGGACCCAAAACCGAGCACTGGGAGACCCCGCTAGTAACATTGCCCCACCTAGATTTTACTCCATTTATGGTGACCCGCTGTTTTCTGTTACTAATCCAAGCTCTAATCCATTCTAACACTTTTCCTCCTATGCCATGGGCTTTGATTTTATTTAGTAGTCTCTGGTGTGGCACCTTGTCGAACGCTTTGCTAAAGTCAAGGTAAATAACATCGTAATTATCATTGTTATCTGACGCCTTATATACTTTAGTGTAAAAGGATAGAAGATTAGTCACACATGACTTACCCTTGGAGAAACCATGCTGTGAATCACGAATTAAATTATGTCTTTCGATGTGTTCTCTGAGTCTATTTACTATTATTGATTCAAGCATTTTTCCTATAACCGATGTCAAACTGATTGGCCTGTAGTTGCATATAGACGATCTATCTCCCTTCTTAAAAAGAGGAACAACGTTTGCCTGCCTCCAAGCAGTTGGCACAAAACCAGTGTCTACCGATTTATTGAATATTTCAGTTAACTGGTCGCAGATTTCAAATTTACACTCCTTAAGCATTCTTGGAAAAATTTCGTCTGGACCCGGAGATTTTGTAGCTTTAAGTCTGTCAATCTGCTTGACTACTTCTTCTTTACTAATGCTGATATTAGATAGACTACTTTCTTCATTCCCTCTGAAAATCGGATCGCAGTCAGGTACTTAATCTAACCTCTCGTTAGTAAACATCGATAGAAAATAATTGTTAAACTCCTCACTCATTTTTTCCTCCGATTAAATCATGACATTTTCATCGATAACGAAACAATGATAAGATATAGATTATAAAGTCGACGTTTTAACGTCGAAAGTTAGTGCAGTATTACCAAGTCGATGAAGTGAAAGTGATTCGTATTTTTAATTTAATTTTCAGTGAAATAGGCGGGATGATGAATTCTTCAGCGTCTTTCCAAATTAGTAATGTGCCTTATAAAGTGGACTAATAGATTGAATTAGTGGGTGTTGCTGATTTTTTAGAAGATATTTGAATGGCGAAATTTCAACGGACATTTATCTGAAACTGTTCATGATGATGATGATGATGATGATGATGATGATGATGATGATTCATGACTTTCAATTGTATATTATTTTTATTATTTTCTTTTGTTTCTATGCTTTTGTTTTAGTACCTTATCACATTTTTCTTATAACTAATGTTTTTAATATTATTTTATTTTATCATTGTTGGTGCTCATCTAGCGTTTCGTCAGTCATTCATAATGTAGTTCAACAGATTATTATATATATATATATATATAATCTTGTCACGTACTAGCCTTGGTTCGAGTCATCGGGCGTACTACGTTTCAATTTCTGCATGCGCCTCCACGCTATTTCCGATGTTGATGGCTTAGAATTAAAGTGCACTGTGGTTGATAAAAAAAAAAAAAAAAAAAATAAAAAATATATATATATATATATATATATATGGGTTATTATCAAAAGAGTGACAAATCAAAAGAGTGACATGACAAAAGAGTGACAAAATATACGGAAATTCAAAAGAGTGACAAATCAAAAGAGTGACAAAAAATACGGAAATTCAAAAGAGTGACAAGACAAAAGAGTGAAAAAAAATTAGAGAAATTCAAAAGAGTAACATGACAAAAGATTGACTAAAAATACGGAAATTCAAAGTCTACCTCTCTTACAGGACATAGGGGCACAGTATTCCGTAGATTAGTCGTTGTTGTTAATATAATTAATTCTATATATATGTATGTGTTTGAGCTGTATGTAAATAGATAGATAGCGAGCGAGTGAGACACACGCACACACACACACACACACACACACACACACACACACATACACACATAAATTTTCAAATTGCCATTTATTTGTGTAATAAACACCAAACATCTGTTAAATTATGTACAGTAGGTACGAATGTAAAGAAGTTTAGCAAAACCACGTAGGAAGAAAGAACCATCAACGTGACAGAGAGGTTACAGAGCCGAAACTCCTAGCCTCTTCTTGAATGCCACTTAGATATATATGTATTTATGTATGTATGTATGTATGTATATATATAGATATATATATATATATCATATATTTATATATTATATATATATAGATCTTTGTCAGTTTGAGAGGCTTAATTACGAAGGTCAAAGAATTTGATCCCTGCATTTGTAGTTGATCTTTTGATACATGGTTGGGCTACTGGCAGTGGCCCGGTGGTATAATTTTATTAATATTTTTTTTTATTTTTTTATTTCTACGGTCTCATTATCTCTGAAGAAACCACGGACAATAAAATCCGTACAAATGAGTTTATAATGAATTGAACCCTAAATTTATAATAGTTGATTTTGAACTTGCAAGCATAAAATGCCCTTCAACATACATTTCCAAATGCTAAAGTAACAAGGTGTTTTTTTTCATCTTTGTCAAAACATACATCGAAAGTATCCAGAAGAATGGTCTTGTGAATATCTACAAAAATAATGAAGATGTGGCTTTAAGTATAAGACAGTTATCTGCCCTCGCATTTTTACCTCCAGCAGAAATTTGTAACGCATTTTCATATTTTATAAGTTGTGCTCCATGTGAGGCTGAAGTGGTGTACAAGTAATTTTGGAGATACATTTGTTTTGGGGGGAAGATCAATTGCTGCAAGGAGAAGAGGACGACCAGGAAGACTCACACAGCGTCACCCACCAAGATTTCCTCCATCTATATGGAGTATTCATCATCTACAGGAATACAATCTGCCAAGAACAAAATAATAACTTGGAAGCCTGGCACAGAAAGGTTTGAAACGGTGGGTAGAACGTTACCACATGGAGTATTTTTAATGATTAAGGAGTTTTTAAAAGAAGAACATCGAACACAACAAGAAGTGGAGCGAATAATTGCTGGAGTAACCAACAAAAAAAGAAAAAAGAACAAATCCAAAGGGAACAGCGACTTGCTACTGTTATAGCTAGATATGGAAACTGCCTCTCTTGATGATTACCTTAGGGGCATTGCATACAACCCTTCATTCGGTGCAGCCAATGTCGATGAGCCTAATATTAGTGATGGCGATGTTACTAGTGATGAAAATTAAAGATTAAACATCATTTTACCCTTTTTAATTAATTTTTTATGTTCAATTAATAAAAATTTCAAATGTTTTAAATTTTTTTTTTTAATGTTATTGCAGTTTCTGAATGTTTTTATGGCATGTTCAATTTTTATGTTCAATTAATAAAAAATTTCTACTGTTTTAAAAATAGTTTTTTTTTAATGTTATTACAGTTACTGAATTTTTTTATGGCATGTTCAGTAAATAAAATTTTGCCTTATCTGAGGCACTCGTTTGAATTGTCACTTTTTTTTTATTTCTATTTAAAGTGTCACTCTTTTGATTTGTCACTCTTTTAATCACTATTTTAAGAGTGACAAATTATGTCACTCTTTTGATTTGTCACTCTTTTAATCACTATTTTAAGAGTGACAAATTATGTCACTCTTTTGATTTGTCACTCTTTTGAACGGATCCCATATATATATATATATTACACACACGCCCGTAAGCGTGCGATAGGTCTATAGGCCCCGTCACACGACGCGTCAGATCGATGGGAATGACCCATCGCCACTGTCCTACTAGCAATGGTGGATGGGTGAGGCGCGACAGAAAACTCACCAAACCGACTCATTCCTGATGTCCTACAAATCGCTGCTCTACTAGCGTCGTGAGGAGCAAGGTAAAACGCCTCCACCGTGACGTCATAGGAAATTCAGAGAAGTGAAAGAAAATGTAAACTTTAAAGAAAACCATCTGTATGTATGGTAAACTTTAAGATTACACTATGATGTTCATATAATACTGAAATTACTCAGTATCACTTTCTCATCCTCGAATTATCAGTATCTGAGATATGACCGCCAGAAAAGTTATAAAAATGTTTTCCATGCTTTTTTATATATTATTGAGTGACTGACAGCTCTCGACCCGCGGAATCCTGGTCTCGATATTTACGTTGACGTCATCATCTACCTGCGCAGTGGAGAGGTTTTCTGGCTCTCCCTCACCCCCCCCCCCCCCCGCTAAAGTACCTTATAGTAATCGTTTTACCTTGGTGAGGAGGGTAACGTGGGCAAATGAAAAAATCACTTTTACAAAGACAGAAATACCAGCGATGAATAACATGCGTCATTCATCCACTACATTGAGACGACGTTTGAAGACGTGACCGTTAAAAGACGCGTAGTGTGATGTTGCCTTTTCTGCCATCTTGTAACATTTTACTCGACCCAAGCCCAGCTGGCTATATTTTTTAACGTAGAGACTTACGCAAAAACTCACTTTATTATAGTAACAGTCTTCAGATAAGAAACACTGAAAAAAAAAGAAAATGGAAAATCTGTCAATTCATTCCAACCTGAGAAGTTCAACCTTTAGTAAGAAGATATTTTTGGAAATAAGTTTAGCCGGTAGATAATTGATAAATTAAGTATAAATTTAGAACAAATAAATATTAATCATATTATCATTAATTCATATGAAATAGAAAAGCGCTCGTCAGTTACAGAAATAATCAGGTGACGATATGACAGTTATCAGGATACGCCAAGACTAAAGTGATTTGTTTTCCAAACGCACAGGCTGAAGTGCGCTTTAGAAAAAATTTAATACAGGGACCAATACTTTTATGGCTATACACACACACACACGCACACACACACACACACACCCACACCCACACCCACACCCACACCCACACCCACACCCACACCCACACCCACACCCACACCCACACACCCACACCCACACCCACACCCCCACACCCACACACACCCACACACACACACACACACACACACACACACACACACACACACACACACACACACACACACACACACACACACACACACACACACACACACACACACACACACACACACACCCCACAAACACACACCACAAACACACACACACACACCACATACACACACACACACACACAACCACACACATATATATATATATATATATATATATATATATATATATATATATATACCATACTCAAGTGTGTCAGCACATGATTATAATTTTTCCAAGTACACAGAGGAGATACTAAGGACTGCAGCAAGTTATGTAAATGAATTATACAGTTGTCACTTTGGCTCCAGGACTTCCATGTATGTCTATCTTCCATACATTTAGATATATAGTCGCAAATGTTTTAGAGTTTGTCAAAATAAAGTTTCGTTTGTGTACTTGTCTTTTCATGCGCAATGTACAAAATATATTCACAACTGCGCTTTGCTCTGTAAATATATGTGTGTGTGCGTGTATATATATATATATATATATATATATATATATATATATATGTATGTATGTATGTACATTATGATTAGCTGTCAAGTGGGACATGACTATGTCATTTCTTATGTTTCTTAATACAGTTTTGCTAAATATTCAATTAAACTATTTGCCCTTCATTCACCATGACCTTTACGGCATTATGGGTAATTTAGTCTTTTTAATGCCAATTCCAGACATATTCATTTTACATGTGCTGCATGAAGCATACACGTGGTATTCAATAAACTACTATGGATATTCATGTTTCACCTATGTTGTCTATATTACAATAAAATTCAATTTACGATCGCGTATATAGCAACAGCTTTTGGCGCCAAAACGCGCGTCGTCGTCTGTTCTCGGAACAGGTCCACAAACGACTTTACTCTGTTTTATTTTCAGAAACTACCAAAATAAGTTTTTATAGATTATCTCTCATTTTCATAGAGACGTAAGACAAAATTGAATTGAAAAAGTAGAATCCAAACACCGATTCGGATTTGTTTGTGACTACAAGCTCGGAGTCTACAATTGTTTTGAAGGTAATTCTTTCGACAGTATTCAAACTGCTGTGTGAAGTGAAGTGTCTTTAACCGAATAAGGTGGTGATTAATCGGGTGTCTCCAAGGAAGATGAGTGAGTCTTAATAACCACTGCAGACAACTACAATATATGAATGAATAATTAGTTGACTGAATATATTGACTGCTTAATTGGTTATTAGTAGTATGATAGTGACAATTGTTTGTTAGTTGTGATTTCAGCCATTGTAGGTAAAAAAATCTTGTGTGCAGGCCCTACAAAGTTAAGTTTTTACATATTTTCAATCAAAATATTATTTTCTTGTTTTGTACGAAACGAGGCAACTGTTTTGTTTTTCATTTCCGCCAAGAAAATCGCATATTACGCTGATATATTATAATTTACAAAATTAATAATTTATCTTCTATCGCTATATCGCGTAGGTGTGCACAACTAAAATAAAACCATTATTAGTGTTGACGTCACAACAAATTGATTATAATTGTCGTGATCTAATTGCCTCAACGGTCGTTAAGAGTGTGAAGGAATCTGATTTGCTGAAGGAAAATTATTTTCCTCCAGCATATCGAATGACATTCTGGAGATGGGCTGTACCGCCGATTAATCGGAGGTCGGAGGAAAAATATCCCAGTGTGATAACTCCTTAAATGTGTTGAAATTGTAATAAAAATGTAGTTACTTCGCCCTCCGATAGATGGCGTTGGGAAGCTAAGTCGTGCGTCTCTCGGTTTAGTTTTAGTTGCCGGAGTTTGTTCAACATTCAAAATGTTTCACAATGTTTCGTTCAGAGAAGGAAAAAAAGGTTTCCAAATTATGAGTGAATTAAACCTATGTGGATTGATATGACAGTTCTGAATTGAAAGGGCAAGGAAGTAAAAAAAAAAAAAAAAAAAAAAAAAAAACCGAAAGAGAAAGAAAGAAAAAAAGGAAAAAAGGAGAAATGAAAACGGACAAAGTATTTAGAAAATGGAGATAACAATGCGACACCTTGTGGCCGGATATTGTATTTCGAATAGATTATAATGTATAATAGGTTGTATACATTCAAATAAAGCCATAAAATATCTAAGGATTTATTCTATGCAGTGATTATGATTATTAATCCGGTTTTGTGGATGTGGAGAGGTTAAGTTAGTTAATAAGCAAAATGAGTTTAGGAATTACGGGACGAGAGTCATTGGTTATATTATAAAACTTTGAAAACACACACACACACACACACACACACACGCACACACACACACACACACACACACACACACACACACACACACACACACACACACACACACACACACACACGCACACACACACACACAGTATCGCTGCGCTGTGATTCGTTACTCCAACTCTCGTGGGTGGGGAGTTGTATGTGTGTGTGTGTGTGTGTCTCTGTGTGTGTGTGTGTGTGTGTGCGTGTAAGGTCACAGTATTACCCATAGATCGGTCATATATGAGCTCTGAGCTCTCATCCTGAAGGGTAATAGCTGTCGATCACGAATCCAACATGTGATCCAAGACCATGGTGAATCACACACACACACACACACACACACACACACACACACACACACACACACACACACACACACACACACACACACACACACACACACACACACACACACACACACACGCACACACACACATACGCACACACACACATACGCACACACACACACACATACGCACACACACACACACACACACACACACACACACACACACACACACACACACACACACACACACACACACACACACACACACACACACCAACACACTCAAAACTATCATATGAAGAGAGACTAGCAAAACTTGAGCTACAGACATGAGAGCAAAGAAGAGAGAGAGGAGACTTGATAACTATTTATAGAATCATGAAAGGCATAGAAACTATTGCTATAGAGGATCTGATAAAATGGAATAGTAGAGATACAAGAGGACACGGAAAGAAAATCAAGAAAGACAATTATAGAAGAGACCTAAAAAAGAACAGCTTTCCCCACAGGGTAATAGACGTTTGGAACAATTTAGATGAAAATGTGGTGTGTGCAAAAATGATACACGAATTTAAAAACAGTCTAGATAAAACGATATATGAAGACGGGACACCACGAGCATAGCTCCCCTTCCCGTAAAATACAATTAGGTAAATACAACTTGGTAAATACACACACACACACACACACACACACACACACACACACACACACACACACACACACACACACACACACACACACACACACACACACACACACACACACACACACACACACACACACACACACACACACACACACACACACACACACACACACACACACACACACACACATACACACGTAACTATTAAGAAAACTAAAAATAAACTCAATCGATGGTTTCATATAGAATTTCAATTGAAAAATAAACGCAATCATGAGCATTTAGAAAACAACAAATTGAAAAAAAAAAATACTATACCATTTCCATTATCTCGTGACCCACAAGGTGTTGTCTGCCGTGTTGTCACGTACTGAATCAAAACATTCAGCATATACCGGAAGCTGTTCACTACCCCGAGTATATTAACATGGAATATTCTAAATGCATATTGTTTTTTCATTAAATAGTAGGTGATGTGAGTAATTGTTATACACGTAAAGAAAATAAAAGACTTGTTAAACGATGTGGCATCTCAGGTCAGGCGACGATGCCCCGGGTCCCGACCTAGGAATTTCCAAGCCTTGTGCAAGACTTGTAGTAATTACATAGAGAAGCTGAGTGCGGGTCTACGGGCCGCTTGCAGTCTCCTTAATTATACCGGTCATACATGCAAATATAAAGAAAACGGTGTCTCCCCGGTTTCTTTAGAGATGGTTTAGACGTGGCAACGCTGCTGGTTTTGCCGGCCACATCCTATGGGTCACCAGATAGTGGAAGAAGTATAATATCAACGTATAGGAAGCTGCCACTTAACTTGGCAAATCAATTCAGAATTAAGTTACACTTGAATAATTTCAGTCGGGCTATCATATAATTTATTCCTTGATCAGTTAGATTGTATTACTACATCTATGTCTAGAATTGACGCCTTTGTTACTAGAGGGGAATGCTAAGTACTAAAATACATGTATTTACCTAGTTTTACCTAGTTGTATCTTAGGGAAGGGGATCTACGCTCGTGGTGTCCCATCTCTGTATCTCGTCATGTCTAATTTGTTCTTAAATTCGTGTATTGTTTTTGCACACACTATTGTTTCGTGTAGTAGGTTCCATACATGCACTACTCTGTAGGGAGAGCTGTTCTTTTTCAGGTCTCTTCTATTACTGTCCTTTTTTGTTGTTGTTGTCTTTCTTTAGCTTCCTTTCATGTCCCCTTGTATTTGTGATTCACCATCATCTTGGATCACGTGCTGGACTCGTGACCGACAGCTATTTCCCTTTCGGATGAGAGCTCGGAGCTTATATATGACCGATCTCTGGGTAATGCTGTGACCTTACACGCACACACACACCCAACTCCCTGCCCACGAGAGTTGAAGTAACGACTCGCAGCGCAACGATACTGAAATTATCTTAGCCCTGGGCAAGATTCGAACCCGGACTTCAGTAGTGGCAGCCTGAAACTCTACCAAATGCGCCCCGAATTGTGTGTGTGCGCATATATATATATATATATCTATATAAATATATCTATATATATATATATATATATATAAAGTATATATATACACTTTATATATATATATATATATACAGTATATATATATAATGTATATATATATATACAGTATGTATGTATATATATGTATATATATATATAATATATGTATGTATATATATGTATATATATATATAATGTATATATATATATATATATATATGTATATATGTATACATGTATATGTATATATATGTATATGTATATGTGTATATATATATGTATATATATATATATTATATATATATATATAATATGTATATGTATGAATATATTCATATGTATATATATGTATATATATCTACATAAATATATATATATATATATATATATATATATGTATATATATATATATGTATATATATATGTATATATATATATATATATATATATATATGTATATATATAAAATACATATATTTATATATATATATATATATATATATATAAATATATATATATATATAATATGTAATATCTTATATACGTATGTATGTATGTGTAAGCTCGTCCGATAGTCATTGACCCTACTCTGCCTTTCGTTTGCCAACCATTAGAACCGCAAACGCGTATATTGATGATTCAACACTTACTATTGTTCACGATTTTTTTTTCTAGCGCAGAGTAGAATAGGCCTTATGACGAGAACCTTAGAAGCGATAGTTGTCCAAGAGAAAGGCACTTGTTGTATCAAAGAAAACGGAGTCTTGAAAGTAAACAGAGAGAATGGTCGCACGGACCAGCTCACATAAATAATATATTATTTTCTTTATTTCTTTTAAGTCTGAATCAAACGCACAGGATAAATAAACACACATTTATTTTCTCCTATTTCTTATACAAAATAAGACGCATCATTACATTAGTATGAACACATGGAAACTAGATATTAGACATTATATGAATACATGAAAGCTAGACACTACGTTGTGATGTTTTCAATTGAAGATCTGAACTACCCACAGACTTCTCCGTTTTCTATTCAGTGTGAGACGATCTGTTGTAGAATCCATAAAAAGTCTTAACAAGGAGCTGCTGCGAAGGTAAATAGTCTATCTTGTCTCCTTGTTCAGTCTGATTAAAATATGTTAAATATATCTAAAATAGTATATCTATTAGACTGATCTCTCCTTCCTTTCTTTGTCCATTATTTCGATGTTTGGGTGTATAGCATTCTTAGTTGGGTATTACACCTCTCATACCTATGACATATTGTATAATATTGTATCATGAATAAAGTAAATATCTGATGTAGGAACAAACAAGTATGGTTCATAAATCTCTTAAAGTTTGATCAAACTTGTTGTAGTTGAACAACTGTATTAGCTTACTGTTATTGGATCGTTGCCGTAGGACGAAAAAAAAAAAGATGAAGTTTGAAACATTTACAAAACTATGTCGACAAAACGCGATATAGTCGAGATAATTGGAAATAAGGAAATTTTCTGCGACATTGTATCTTTTACGTCGTAAACTTACGACATGGATGAGTTTACGAGACATGGAGGTCGTAAAGTTACGAGGTCGTAAAAAAGACAGCAGGCACTGTGTTACTCAGAAGTGGGGCCGACTGTACACATAGACTGTACACATAGACAAATGGCGGTCTGTGTGTGTGTGGAGGGACTTGTAGCCTTTGCTAGAATTTTAGAAAAAAAATAGTGTTAGTACAACTTCAGGTTTCTAGAAAATAGCTGAAAATCTGAACAGGAAAGGGTTTACGGGGAAAATAAAATGGCGATCAAGTACATCAACATCCCTTTTCCTCCCCCTTCCCCCCTCCTCACTGCCCCTTGTAATCGTGGCTGAAGCCCTGAATGAAGTGGATGAGGTCCTGATGCAGACCCTGAATGCCCGCAGGGTCCAAATTGGGGGTTATCTTGTCCCTTGGGTTGTGGTGGTCCTTGAAGGGCAGGTCGTCCCTGTAGATGTTGTCCTTGAGGATCGAGTTCAAGTGTGGTGAGGTCGAAGGTGAGAAGTGGAGAGAGGAGGTGGGTGGGTGATGGAGGCTTGGAGGAGGAGGGTGATGGGGAGAGGGAGGAGGAGGAGGAGGGTGATGGGGAGAGGGAGGAGGAGGAGGAGGGTGATGGGGAGAGGGAGGAGGAGGAGGAGGGTGGTGAGGAGGAGGTGGGTGATGATCTAGGTTGTCCTGGTTCTGGTAACTAGTCGGGTGGATGGGCTCGAAGGCTGAGACGGAGTGGAAGAACTCCGAGTCGTGGATGTTCCCGAAGTGGTTCTCCTCCTCGAACTCGCTCACGAAGTCCGGAGGTCCGAGGACGAAGTCGGTGTCGTGATGGATCTCGACCTCCAGGTGGCTGTGGGGAGGAGGAGGAGGAGGTGGAGGGGGAGGTCGTGGAGGTGGACCTCGAAGTGGAGGACTGTGGTAGTTGGGTGGAAGTGGGTACCCATAGCCATAGGGCCTGGGTCGAGGATATGGGTGCTTCAGGAATCCCCCGTAGGGATGAGGTCTAACCCTGTAGGTCCTGAAGACTCCGGCCTGACTCAGTCGAGGTTCAGGCTTGGCCTTGGAGTTGTAGGTGAAGTAGGGACTTCTGGAGAAGACCTTGTACTCCTTCGGGTCCTCCTCGTCGTAGTAGACGTGGAGTTCGTACGACCCGTCGGCTTCGACACTCGAGTTCTCTTCCTCTCCAGAAGAAGAGGAAGAAGAGGAAGAAGAAGGAGGAGGAGGAGGAAGAAGAGGAGGAGAGGATATGAGTCCCGCACGCCTCTCCAGGCGATCTCCGGACTTGGAGACGGGACCTCCCTGGAGACTTCGCGCGATCTTCCTGAAGATTCCTGTCGGGACTTCGAAGACCCGGGCGAGGCTCTTGTCTGGGGTCGT
>NC_134806.1:1072500-1077500 GCF_046742065.1 Oratosquilla oratoria | reverse complement strand
CAAGCGAACAAATAAACAAACAAATTTTCGTGACAAATAGTATACAGATGTTTACAATTGAATTAACACAGACTCGTTGAGAACACACACACACACACACACACACACACACACACACACACACACACACACACACACACACACACACACACACACACACACACACACACACACACACAATCTCATCATAGGTAAGCACGTATTTCACGTGATTTACCAAAATATACCAAAACAATGAGACAGAAAAATTAACTTACGATTGCATGACGCAATATCACTCATATTGATGTCACATATCACGTGACGTCACGCATCACATGACGTCATATATAACGTGACATGTCACGCGATATCACATACCAAGTGACGTCAATTTACGCAACGTCACAAATTATGTGACGTCACATAGAGTGACGTCATATATGACGTGACGTCACATGTCAAGTGACGTTACATGTCGAGTGACGTCATATATCGAGTGACGTCACATGTCGAGTGACGTCATATATGACGTGACATCACAGGTCATGTGACGTTAGAAAATGCTGACCATCTTGACTGTGACAGAGAAAGAGGACGTGATTATTGTGATGTCTACCTCTGGTGTTATCAACTCCCCTTATCTCAATGATAATTTTCACAATATTACACTCATCTATTTTCCACCGTCAATTTTCACTCTCAATCTGCGCTTCAATTTTAGCAATGAAAGAGAGAATGAGATGAGAAAGAGAGAGAGGGATGGGAGAGAGAGAGAGAGAGAGAGAGAGAGAGAGAGAGAGAGAGAGAGAGAGAGAGAGAGAGAGAGAGAGAAAGAGAGAGAGAAAGAGAAAAAGAGAGAAAGAGGAGATAGTGAGATGAGCGAAAGAGAGAAAAGGAGAGAGCGGGAAAGAGAGAGAAAGAGAGAGAGGCAAAGAGGAGAGAAAGAGAAAGGCAAAGAGGAAAGAGACAGTGGCAAAGAGGAGAGATGTAGAATGGGGTAGGAATATGACAATGAATAAATATATGAATAAATAAATAAATAAACAAATAAATAGATAAATAAATAAATAAATAAGTAAATAGATAGAATAATGAAAATATATTTTGGATAGAAGCGAGGGTGAGTGAGTCAGCTAGAGAGGAAAAGGTAAAGGGTGCAGATGAACAGATGTTAATGGAAGTGGAGGCGGTAAGGGGAAAATGGGAAAATTATTTCAGAAAATTGTTGAATGTGGAAGAATCTAGGGAGGGGTTGGTTGTGGCAGCAGGAGGAGCTAGGGAAATGACTGTGATTTGAAAAGGAAATGATCGGGCTATAGGAAAAGATGAGGCACAAGGAATTTTGAAAATTATGAGGGTTGGTAAAGCACCTGGGTTAGATGGGTGTCGTGTGGAGTGTCTGACAAATGGAGGAATAGTTATAGTGGATTGACTAGTGAGTTTGTTTAATGTGTGTCTAAGGGAGGGTAGATGACTGGAGGAGTGCGTGTATAGTTCCATTTTACAAAGGAAAAGGGGACAAACATGAATGTAGTAGTTTTAAGGTGATGAGTGTGGTTGGAAAAGCATGTGGGAGAGTGTTATTTGAGACTATTAGGAGAGGAACAGAGGTAGTAATTGGTGAAGAGCAGTGTGGGCTTAGGAAAGGTAGAAAATACGTAAATAAAATATTTTCTGGTCAGGAAGGTATACAAGATTTTATTTATTTATTTATGTATTTATTTATTTATGTATTTATTTATTTATGTATTTATTTATTTTAGCAAAAGATGAAGATGTTCTTTGGACTTTTATGGATCTGGAAAAGCTTATGACATGGTTCAAAGGAAGTCATTAGCGGAGGTATTGCAGATGTATGGTATAGAAGGAAAGTTGTTTAGGGCAGTAAATTTTTTTATGTGAGTAGTAAACTTGTGTTAGGGCTAGAGATGGTGAGAATGAATGAGGTGAAGAGGGGGCTCTGTCAGGTTTTGTATTGTCAACATGGCTATTCCGTGTGTACATGGACAGGAGGTAAATGCGAGGCGGGAAGTAGGCAGAGGACGGAAGGTATTTAATGGAGGAAGGTGACCCAGCCTTTTTTTTTTTTTTTTTTTTGTTTTTTTTTTACATTGCTCTTGTGGCTGAGCCAGAGGATGGTCTAAGACTCAGACTCTAAGGTATCAAGTGCCGGTGTTTGGGGAGGAATGTGATGGAAGAAATTTGAAAAGAAGGTCACGAGATGTACAAGGGGAGAGGGTGGTAGTGAGTTGGAACTAGATCTTAAAGGAGGGAAGCTAGAGGATATGGAGGTTAAGTATTTAGAATCACATGTAGCAGGGAATGGAGGAGTTAAGATGGAGGTAATCTGTAGAATGAGTGAAGTAGATAAATGTCTAAGAGGAATGAAAAGTGTCATGAAGGAATAGACATCTGGGAATGGATGCAAAGAGAAGATGATATGAAAGTGTGAATGTGCCTATGACATGCATAGACTGGGAATTTAAAGGAAACAGAGAGAAGGAATTAAAATGAGTTTGAGATAAAGCCAAAATGTGTCCCGCTCTAACGGACATCTCCCAACGCAACGAGCTCATCCTCGAGTTTATCGTCACCGAAGACTTCGACACTGGAGGCATAAGTCGTTGTCGAACTCGACCTCGAAGTTGAGGTTCTTCCGGCGGCGGGTGAGCCTCCGGATATCCTCCTCCTCCTCCTCCTCCTCCTTCCTCCTCGAGAGTGAGAAGCGAATCTTCGCCTTTCTCTTTCGGTAGATGGTCAAGGTCACGCCACCCTATACCCAACGTACTACGACCTCCTCATCCACCCCCCCCCCAACTCATAACCCATCACTGGACGATTGGTGGGGAGGGGGGGAAGAAGAAACCACATCCTCTTCATGTTCCTCATCACATGATTTGACGTCACAGACAGACACGACGTGTAAGTTACAAACGGGCGTGACATGTCACTTTGTTATAATTTGTTTCTGTCGTGACAAGCAGCTGTCACGTACGCTGGGTCGATGTGACAGGCTACGTGTACGGTCCGTGCAAAGTGTGAGTGTGACGAAGTGTGACGGTGTGACGTGACTCCATCTCACGAGTTCGTACATCCGGAGGAAGTATTTCGATTGCTTTTATGACGTCCCTCGTTAGAACAAAGAAAACGGACGACATCATAACAAAACTTTCCGCTACAAGTAGACATGTAAATATGCGTTTTCCTTTCAGGCGAGCGTGGCTGAGATGCACGACACAATCAATTTCATTATTATTTATTACCTCTCGTATAGATATGATTTGCAATGTAACATCCACTGATGATTCAAGGCTTTCTTCAGTCTTTTCTTTTCCAAAGTGGAGCAACGTTTCGTGAATAGCTTGTTACATCGTCAGGTTTATCTCTTGGATTGGGCAATGGATGAGCATTTATATAGTTTATGTGGATCAAATGTGAGGCATGTGGATATGCTATGTCTTACTGCATTGCTTTTGACCCGGACAGTGGACGGGAGACAGGGATGACCCTTCATCCACGAGGAGCTAAGATGTGAGGGAGGAAATGGGAGTGGATGGGAGTGGAATGGGTGGGAGTGGGTGCGGGTCTGACTTGGCCACCTCCTATAAAGGGGAAGATGCCACGGGTATATAGATAGATATATGGGTGGACAGATTGGTGGATTGATAGATAGGTGGATAGACAGATGAACATATAGACAGATATGGAATATATATATATATATATATATATATATATATATATATATATATATATATATGAAGTAGACAACCAGCGAGACAGGTTTCCCGTAGCATATGTCTATAAGGCGAAGCTGTATGTATGTATGTATGTCTGTCATTCTCTCTGAGGAAGGCAGACAACCTTAAACGTAAGAAAATAAAGTACCTCTGCCATCATTCTGAGTTTTCTTATGCCAAATATATATATATATATATATATATATATATATATATATATATATATATATATATATATATATATGTACACGCTGAAATGGGAAATGGATAATTATTTTGATTTGTGGTGCTCCGGTATGGAATTTTTGCGACGTTCCGAAAAATGGAGAGCTCGAAGATCTTCTACCTATATGTTTAGGTTGGGTTGTCTAATGTTTATGTAGATTGTCTATGGAGGCAGGAAGCAGCGGCTAAAGTCTTGGTCCGTGTCGATGATTGGTCCCAGCGTTTGTGTCGTGACATTGTCATGTGATTTTGGAAAAAAAAAAAAGAGGCGAGGATTCGGTTTGATATGTCGTTCGTGGTTCAGATTTAATTGTCCGCAGCAAGATGACGCTGTCTCTCACATCTTTGCCAAATGTGTCGGTCGGTCGGTTATCCTTTCACGACGGAAGGCGTCTGTTTCTCTCTACCTCTCTCTCTTTCTCTATTTCTCTCTTTCTCTCTTTACCTCTTCCTCTGTTTCCTTCTTTTTTCTCTTTCCCTGTATCTTTCTCTCTTCTCTTTTTTTTTCTTTCACTTTCTATCGGTCTCTCTCTCTCTCTCTCTCTCTCTCTCTCATTCTCTCTCTCTCTCTCTCTCTCTCTCTCTCTCTCTCTCTCTCATTCTCTCTCTCTCATTCTCTCTCTCTCATTCTCTCTCTCTCATTCTCTCTCTCATTTTCTCTCTCGCATTCTCTCTCTCTCTCTCTTCCTCTCTTTCGCTATTCCTCTATTTCCCTCTTTCTGTCTTTCTTTCTCCCCGTCTTTTTCTCTTCCTCTATTTTCCTTCTTTTTTCTCTCTCGCTGTCTCTTTTCCTGATTTTCTTTCTTCTTTTCTCTTTTGTCGGTCTCTCTTTCTGTTTCTCTCCTCTCCTTTCTTTCTCTTTTTCTAACTTGTTCTCTTTTCTTTATTATTTCTCTTGTCACTCCCTTTCTCTTCCTCGTTTTTTTCTTCGTTTATTTTCTGTCTTTCGTCTCTCTTTTCTCCTTTTCTCTTTTTCATTTTACTATTTTTCTCTTTTTCATTTTGTGTTCTTCACTTCCTCTTTGTCTTTCTCTCTTTCTACCTTTCTTTCCT
>NC_134806.1:1062500-1067500 GCF_046742065.1 Oratosquilla oratoria | reverse complement strand
ACAGCCGGGAGTCCTGGTTCATTAAAAGACAGCCGGGAGTAATTTTTTTTTTTTTTTTTTAGTTATTCTTAGAAAACCACGAGTTCGGGAGTTTTGGAACTTCTACTCAAAATTTCTTCAAGCGTTTCCTTTGAGGCCCTGAGTTCGGGATTTTTGGAACTTTGACTCAAAATTTCTTCAAGAGTTTTTTTTTTTTTCTTATTACTTGAAAACCACGAGTTCGGGAGTTTTGGAACTTCTACTCAAAATTTCTTCAAGAGTTTCCATAAACGCTTTGAGGCCCTGATTTTGGGATTTTTGGAACTTCGATTTAAAGTTTCTTCAATTTTTTTTTTTTTTTCAAATGCTTCAAGTCCCCGAGTTCTGGATTTTTGGAACTTCAAGTCAATTCTTTTTTCAAGAGTTTCCCCAAGGGCTTTAAGGCCCTGTTGAGCTCGGGATTTTTGTAACTTTGACTCAAATGTTCTTTAAGAGTTTCCTCAAGAGCTTTAAGCGCCTGAGTTCGATGTTTTTTCGAAATTCGACTCAAAATTTATTTTTTCTCAAGTATTTTAAAGGGATTGGATTCTAAAAATGGTAGTGGATAATTCTTAATGGGATTTGATCAATCTTTAATTAGTTTTGATCCCTCTTGATGGGGTTGGATTCTTTTCCAAAGACCCAAATCCCCTAAAAAGAATCCAACCACTTCAAGAGGCATCCAGACTCCTTAAAAGGGGTTCAACATCATTAGGAAGACTCCAAACCCCTTATGGAGGTTTTAGAGAGAGAGACATACAGATAGACAGGATGGGAGACGTACAGGTTAGGTAGGGACAGGTAAGACAGAAAGGTAGACGGGAAGATAAACAAGAAGAGAAATAAATTATTTAAAATATCTTATTCGTACACATATGAGCATAGACAGTGTCATACGCATAGGTACAAAACGAAATTGTAAGAATATGTACACACACACACACACACACACACACACACACACACACACACACACACACACACACACACACACACACACACACACACACACACACACACACACACACACACACACACACACACACACACACACACACACACACACACACACACACACACACACACACACACACACACACACACACACACACACACATAGCGCAGTGGTAGCGTTCGCGGCCGCCACTACAGCAGTTCGGGTTCGAATACCGCCCGGGGCTGAAATAATTTCAGTATCACTGCGGTGCGAGTCGTTACTCCAACTCTCGTGGGAGGGGAGTTGGGTGTGTATGTGTGTGTGTAAGGTCACAACATTACCCATAGATCGGTCATACGAGCTCTTAGCTCTCTTCCGGGAGGGAAATAGCTGTCGATCAAGAGTCCAACTCGTGATCCAAAGACCATGGTGAATCACACACACACACACACACACACACACACACACACACACACACACACACACACACACACACACACACACACACACACACACACACACACACACAGACACACACACACACACACAGACACAGACACACACACACACACACACACACACACACACACACACACACACACACACACACACACACACACACACACACACACACACACACACACACACACACACACACACACACAAACACACACACACACACACACACACACACACCACACACAACACACACACACACACACAACACAACACACACACACACACACAAACACACACACACACACACACACACACACACACACACACACACACACACACACACACACACACACACACACACACACACACACACACACACACACACACACACACATCGCTTTCCTTGACAAACCGCAATCGTTGAGAAGAACATTGTGGAATCACCGAGCACAAAACGAGGAGAGGCGCTAACGACCCGCCGAAGTCGTTAGAGTGGCAAAACCAGAGAGCCGAGAGGAGACCTTTTGGTCCGTAACGAGGCCGACTCCAGGGAAAATAAATGAATAGAAAGATGAATAAACAAAGGAATAAACAAACAAACAAATTAAGTGGTAGATAAACAAATAAAAAAAAAAGAAACGAAGAAATAAGTAAATACGTTAAATAGACAAATTAATGAATAAATAATTGAATTTGTAAGAATGTAAACAAATGAGTAGATAAATAAAATAATGAACAATCAAACTATCAAATGAATAGATAATCAGGTAGATTGGTTAACAAATAAAAAAGCCACATAAATAGGTAGAAGAATGATGATAATAATGACAATAATAATAATAATAATAATAATAATAATAATAATAATAATAATAATAATAATAATAATAATAATAATAATAATAATAATAATGATGATGATAATGACATTATTATTACTATTATTGTTATTATTAATTATAATAACAGTGATGATGATGATGGTAAATATAATAGTAATAATAATAAATATAGTAATAATAAATATATTAATAGTAATAGTGATGATGATGATGATGATGATAACAACAATAACAAGTATTGTCTCGAGTTTCATTGACTAGACACCCACAGTCCCAAAGCGTCCGTTAACGGTCATCGGTCTCTTCCACAGATCTATTTGAGAAGAAACTTTTGACTGTGGTCCGTATTGTGCGAGTGTGGTACTGTTTCTATGTCACCGGGTGAGAGTAGTAGAACGAAGAGATCAATCGCCGGTTGTGAAAAGGTGCAAGAAATACACTTGAAGTTGATGTATGTAGAGGTGTCTTTGGCTAAGTCCGGGGACCGAATGTCAGCCTCTCAGGTCTGCATCCACTGACTGGACTTTGGAAAGCACCACCATTGGTCCCACACCTCCTCTTCTCTCCTCCTCCTCCTCCTCCACGTCCTCCACGTCCTCCTCCCTCCTCTCTCCTCATCCCTCTCCTCGTCCCTCTCCTCGTCCTCCTACTCCTCTTCCTTCCTCCTCCTCCCTCTCCTCCCCCTCCTCCTCCTCCCCCCTTACTCCTCCTCCTCCTCCCTCTCCTTCTCCTCCTCCTCTTCCTCCTCCTCCTCCTCCTCCTCTTTCTTCCTCCACGTCTTCCTCTTTCCACGTCCTCCTCCTCCCTCCTCCTCTCCTCCATCTCCTTCTCTTCTCTCTACTCCTCCTCCTCTTCCTTTTCCTTGTAACTTCTCCTCCTCCTCTTCCTCTTTCTAACTCCTCCTCCCTCCTCCTTCCTTCTCCTCCAATTCCTCATCCTCCACTTCCTCGTCCTCCTCTTTCTTCTCCTCATTTCCCTTCTTCCTCTATTCCTCCTCGTCTTCCTCCTCTTGTTCCTCCTCCTCATTCTTCTCTTTCTCGTCCTTCTCTTCTTCCACATACTTACTTTAACCCTCCTATTACCTTCTTTCTCACTTTTTTCTCTTCTGCTTTGCCCTCCTCCTCCTCCTCCTCTTCCTCCTCCTCTTCCTTCTCCTCTGCATCTTTCTCCTGTTCCTTCTTCTTCTTCCCCCTCCTCATCCTAGTTATGCTATCACTCTTTTCTACTATATTTTATTTTTCTATATAAAAAGTAAAAAAAATGATGATATTGATATGAATAAAAATAAATTATAATATATAGTTAAATTAAACATATATAAATGAAAAAAATAATAAATAGACAAATCAGTAAATATCTATAATAGATAGGTAGATAAATTAATAAAAAAATAAATGATTAAATGAATAAATTAATGAGTAGATAAATCATGAACATACTTGAACAGCGAAATGAATCCTGAAGTTGACTTCAGTGATGAAGAGTTTCAGAAGAGAGAGAGCCTGAGGGAGGGGGAGGGGAGGGGAAGGGAGGAGGAGGAGAAGGAGGAGGTGGAGGAGGGGAGGGGAAGGGAGGAGGAGGAGGAGGAGGAGGAGGAGGTGGAGGAGGGGAGGAGGAGGAGGAGGAGGAGGAGGTTGTTGCGGTCACAGGAACGGGAGTGATGGTCGTCTTAATCACTTTCGGCACTGCTGACAACGAATAGGGCTGATGACCGCAGACAGCGCCTCATAAAGTAGGGTGTTGTACGAGTATATCTTGCTTGTTGCTATTAGCAACGGGGTGGGTGGGATGGGATGTTCTGGGTTGAAGTCTTGAAAAATTGGTTTGTGGAGCTCAATGTGTATTTAGTATTTCGGCTATGGATTAAGAATAGGGGATTGGGTATAGAGATTGAATAGGGCTATAACTATTAGCCGAAATATAGAAGTTATACTTTCGTCTAAGTTTCCTTTTATTCCGATTGTAGGTTCTTCGTGATTGTTATTTTACAAATGTGCTGCTACATTTTGTCCAAGTGATATATATATATATATATATATATATATATATATATATATATATATATATATATGTATATATATGTATATATATATATATATATATATATATATATATATATATATATATATATATATATATAATATACATGAGTGTGTGTTTGCCATTACCTCGGGCACAGATCAGAGGTAGCCCATGGTGAATGCTCCATGATGTCAAGAAACAAAAAAGTGAATTATGTCTTCGGTAACGTAATTTCACTTTCTGTGGGTAAGGTCATATGGGCCCTGATATACATAAGGGTCTGGAAGGGTCTACAGATGGTGAAATAAGGTTCCCAGATGGTTAGAAAGGCAACGAAGTGGGTCAGATGGAGATGGAAAGCTGGTTAGAGGTAACCCTGTTAATGAAGGTTAGTTAACCATGTCATCGGACTAATCATGGTTAACTGGGCACCTTGGCTGTGGTACTTTGGGCTTTGTTCTGTCTGCCGTCAGGCGATTTTATTTACATAAGTATAGAAGGGGAGAGAATAGCATTATTGGGAAGGTGTGTGTGTGTGTGTGTGTGTGTGTGTGTGTGTGTGTGTGTGTGTGTGTGTGTGTGACTCACCACGTTTTTGGATCATGTGTAGGACTCGTGATATATAACAACAACCCTCCCGGAGGAGAGTTCAGAGTGTGTGTGTGTTTTGCGGGTGTTTGTGTATGTGTTTTTGTGTATGTGTATGTGTGTGCATGCTTGTG
>NC_134806.1:1042500-1050000 GCF_046742065.1 Oratosquilla oratoria | reverse complement strand
CATTTTCGATATTTTGAAAGTGGTGACCTAAGCGCCGTCTGAGAGAGAGAAAAAAAAATGTCTGGAACTTTAGAAAAAAAAGATGGTCATGTTTCTGTTTCATATGGTTTTTGAGTTTTGGGTTTTTGGTTATTCGGCAAAAACTTTATTCTCACCCTGTACCACACCCGAACCCCGAACCTGATTCACGTTCGTAATACATATATATATATTCATACACGCATAAATATATGCATACACTCATACATGTAATACATGCATGTATGCATGCATATATACGCTCATACATTCAAACATACATATATACATATATGCAATCATACATACATATGATATACACATACATACATGCATGCATACATATATACGTACATATATTAAAACATATACGTATATGCATTCATACATACATACGTACATATGATATATACATACATACATGCATACATACATGCATACATACATACATATACACATACATTCAAACATACATATATACATATATGCATTCATGCATACATGCATACATAGTATATACACATACATGTATGCATGCATACATACATACGTATATACATGCATGCATATATACATACATACATGCATACATGCATACGTAAATATATTTCTCCTTTATAAGGTGTAATGCAAAGACGAAATAAGAATATTCAACTCAATGAAAGAAAAATTATCATAAAACAAAATAGAATAAAATGAGAAGATAAAATAAAATAAAATAAAAGAAAATAAGACAATATTAAATAAAATCTTCATCATCCGTATATAAATACATTAATCATGATCATGAAATAAAAAAAAAAATATATATTTTTCAGCTAACGTGATTTGGCCATTTTCCAGTACTCTTTCCGCTTGAGTCGACAGTAACAGGCGTAAAAATTCCCTCACACGAAAGTCGAATGGCCGGCGTTGCGAAATTGACCCCAATGACCCGAGCTATAAGAGTCATATTTGCCCATTTCGTCAAGCGAGGGGTCGTAAGGGCGTTTCGTCCCTCAGTAACTTCGGCAATCAGAACCTTCTGGATGACCTTTAGATTCGGAAGCTCTTGCGACACCAAATGGCTGGTGACTGAATAAATATAAATATGTATATATATATATATATATATATATATATATATATATATATATATATATATATATATATATATATATGTATCACGTGAAAACCACAGTTGGAGCAAAAAAGACTGGAGACAGGGAATCTATATATTTCGATTGCAAACAGTAATCCTCTTGAGTAGATACAAAAAAATAGAAGAGTAAGTGCTACTTAAATAGCACCCTTGACAAGAAAAAGGTGAACATTGGTAGAGGTATCTACCCTCGGCTCACTCAGTATGTGGGGTCAGGAGGCAAATGTCTTTTGATTAAGCTAGTGATGAAAGGTCCTGAAATTATTTCCGGGGACCATTGCCCCATCGAAATGTTCATATTGGGTTGATATTCAATAATAGTTGATTCAACCATTTTTCTCCTGAACTCACATCTAGACTTATAAATGAACTAAGCTTTGTTCCAACCTAAACAATGGTTAAATTGTTCAACATGTTGGGACATCGCTGAGCTTTCTTGTCCATACTTGATGGACGGTTTGTGTTCAATTATCCTAGTATCCAAACTCCTCTCAGTCTGTCTGATGTAAACTAGGTCACAGCCTTTACATGGAATCGAATCAATACCCTGACTATGTTCTTCTTTCGACCTTTGGTGGACATTTAGCACTTTTTTTTTTATTAATGGTGTTGAGGTAATGATGAATTAAATTTAATTGCCCTTGGGAAGAAACTTGGTCGAAGGAATAAATGAACACGAAAAGGGAATGACCAAGGAGCTCTTATCCAATGAAGATTTAGAGGAAATGGGGGTGGTGTTGAAAAAATTGGATCTCGCTCGGCTGAGGGCTTTGACAAAAAATCAATCCGGGTAAGCTAACTTGCTAAGTTGAGATTTAATTATATTTAATTCTCCATCAAGAAACTATGGGCTGCAAATCCTTAGAGCTCGAAGAAAGAAACCTGAGGCGACGCTACTTTTTACTTTGGTTGGCTGCTGAAGAAATGGAAATGACTACCAGAATGGGTCTCTTTTCTATAGACGGTAAAAGCAAGCTTATCCCCGTCACGAACAATAAGAACATCTAAAAATGGGTAGCTTACTTTTTTCTTCCCATTTAACTTTAAAATTAATGCTGAGGCTAAAGAATTTAGATTAACAAAAAAGATATCAAACGAACCCCAATTATCTTCTGGTTTAGATACATGGAAGGCATTTTTACACACACACACACACACACACACACACACACACACACACACACACACACACACACACACACACACACACACACACACACACACACACACACACACACACACACACACACACACACACACACACACACACACACACACACACACACACACACACACACACACACACATATATATATATATATATATATATACATATATATACATAGAAATATTAATATTTACATTCATAACTATATATACTTGTATCTATATATTCATATATATTACCATACACAAACGCACACACACACAGACACACACACACACACACACACACACACACACACACACACACACACACACACACACACACACACACACACACACACACACACACACACACACACACACACACACACACACACACACACACACAGTCTCGCAGTACATAAAGGGGAGGAGCTATGATAAAACGTCGCCACGTTTTCATTAACGTTTATGAGCCGCTGTGTACATTATGCCGCCAAGTGCTCAGCTGGGAGGGAGGACCCTGTGACAACAATTTCTCCCTTTCTCTTTCAACACTTAACGTTCTCTCACTCCTCCTTCCTCCTCCTCCTTCCTCCTTCCTCCTCCCTCCTTCCTCCTTCATCCTCCTCATGGTGTTTCTATTTTTGTTCTTCCTATAGAGGCTCATCCTCTTCCTTCCACTCTTCCTCCTCCTCCTCCTCATTCTTCTTCTTCCTCTGCTACTAGATGTTGTGTCTCTGTTTACTAAGGTACCGCTTATCATCAACGCACCGACAAGTGTTCAATTATAACTGTACGTGCGTGTGCGTGCGTGCGTGCGTGCGTGCGTGTGTGTGTGTGTGTGTCTGTGTGTGTGTGTGTGTGTGTGTGTGTGTGTGTATGTGTTTGTGTGTGTGTGTGTGTGTGTTTGTGTGTGTGTGTGTGTGCCTTTGTATGTGTGTGCGCGTAAACCCGCTCAGCATGAATCGAAAAGCGAAAGGACGACAAAAGAAATGAATAAAACCTAAAGTCATTAAAGAAAGTAACCAAGACGCTGGTAAGAGTATTATAATGACGAATATTAATACAAGCTTGTTTCTATTCTTTTATTTCTTCCGGGACGCAGCCATTTTTTCGGCCATTTTGTCGGCCGTCCCCTGATTTCAGAGATATTCTAATTTTTTTTCTTTAATTGCTTATTTAATGAACACAAGCTTCACAATGAGTAAGCTTGTTTAGAGTTGATGAATATGATGATTGAGAAAGAAAGAGATGTTCTCATGTGTACCTTGGAAGTGTCATTATAGATTTTATTCAGTCTTCCATCTTCCACGTGTCGATCTGTACACGCATATTATATATATATATATATATATATATACATATATATATTTATATATATATACATATATATATTCATATATATACACATATATATATGTATATATATATATACATATATATATTCATATATATATATATACACATATATATATGTATATATATGTGTATATATATGTATATATATATATATATATGTATGTATGTATCAAAGGATTACAAAGGATTACAAAGGCGGAGCATGCCGACAGGAGACCTTTTGATCCATATCTAGGTCGGATGCAAAAAAAAAAAAAAAAAAAAAAATCATATTAATAATAAAATAATAAATAAAAACTATAATAATGTAAATAACAAATAAAATACATAAATAAATGCATAGGTATAGTTAAAATAATTAACAAGTAAATAGTAAATAATAAATTAACATATAACTAATAATAAATGAAAATCAGACAGACAAATGATAACAAAACAAAAACAAATGATATAAGATAAATTATAATCATTACAGCATCTTACTTAAGTATTTATCTAAATGATTCTTAAAGCTTCGAACTGAACTACATTGCACTACCTGTGCAGGAAGTTTATTCCATTCATTAACTACACGGTTGGCAAAGTTGTTTCTACCTACTTCCAAATTGAATCTATTTCCGGACAGTTTGAGACCATTGTTTCTTGTCTGATTCTCATTCAATGTGAAAATTTTGTCACTTTTGATGTTGCCAATTCCCTTTAAAATCTTGAAGACCTGTATCAAGTCACCCCTAAGTCTATGCCTTTTTTATGGAAAATGTATTCATATGTTTTAGGCAGCTTTCGTATGATTTATTTCTGATATTTGGAATCCGTTTTGTGGCTCGCCGTTGTATTTTTTCCAGTCTGTCAATGTCTTTAATGAGATTCGGTGACCATACGGAAACAGCATATTCCAAATGTGGACGAACTAACGATTTATATAGCTTGTTAATGAGTGATGGACTTTTGAAATCAAAAGATCGCGCAATCAGTCCCAGAATCTTATTTGCTTTCTCAGAGGCTGAAATACATTGCTTGGATGATTTGAGGCCGTTACTGATAATTACGCCGAGATCTTTTTCACTATCCACTTTTGTTAACGAATTTCCAAATAACTTGTAATCGTACTTACTGTTATTTTTACCTATGTGCATTACCTTGCATTTACTTGTGTTAAATTTCATTAGCCACTTTTCAGACCATTGCTGCAATTGATCTAAATCTTCTTGAATATCTAATTGGTTTGAGTGATCATTTGCCACTCCGCACATTTTTGTATCATCAGCAAATTTGGAAACAGTAGATTTTAGTCCATGGTCTATATCATTTATATATACTATGAATAGAAGTGGCCCAAGAACGGAACCCTGAGGAACTCCACTTGCAACACTTTTCCATCCAGAAGTTTTTCCATTTAAAACAACTCTCTGTTTTCGACCATTCAACCAATTACTAGTCCAACCTAATAGGCTACCACTTATTCCATGCAAAGCTTGTTTAGTAAGTAGTCTTTCGTGTGGGACGGTATCAAAAGCTTTTGCAAAGTCTAGATATATTAAATCTATATTGTTTCTTTTGTCATAATTCGAGATAACTGTGTTGTAGAATTCGAGTAAGTTAGTCACGCAAGAACGTTTCCGTCTGAAACCATGCTGGCTATCATTTATCAAACGGTTACTTTCTAAATGATGTTCGATAGCATCTCTGATGATAGTTTCCATTATTTTTCCTACGATTGTATATGTATATATATATATATACATGTATATATATCAAATACATGTATATATATATATATATATACATGTATATATATCAAATACATGTATATATATATCATATATATGTATATATATATATATATATACATGTATATATATATATATCATATATATGTATATGTATATATATACATATATATATATATATATATGTATATATATCATCTATATGTATATGAATATGTATATATATATGTATATATATATGTATATATGATATATATATACATATATATGATATATATATACATGTATATATACATGTATATATATATCATATATATGTATATATATATCATATATATACATATATATACATGTATATACATCATGTATATGTATATATATAAAAAGATATATATATATATATACATATCATATCATATATATGTATATGTATATGTATATATATATGTATATGTTGAAGTCGACACCAATTAGAGCATTATTCAGTTTGCAGTTTGCCCGTTTCCACTCTTCCTTCAGCTAGAAACTCACAAGCAACACACGGAGCGCCACAAGGACTTAGACAGACAGCACCCCACGGAGCGCCACCTTCCGCACAAAGGTCACCTCCCCCAATGCCGACATAAGCCAAATATAATCACCATTTCAACTTAACACAACTATATTTACACTCCTGAAGATGGCCGGGTGAAGGCCGAAAGACGTCTCGAGTTATTATGGATTTTAGAAACTTAGTACCCTCGCCTACGATGATCGGAACACCGTTAAAAAATTGAAAAAGCAAACTGCAAAATGAATAAAGCTGTAACTGCTGTCAACTTCAACAGAACATATATTCTGAATGGCCTTTATCCCAAATACATGTATATATACATATATATCATATATATGTATATGTATATATATATATATATACATATATATATATATACACATGTGTGTATATATATATACATATATATCATATATGTATATGTATATATATATACATATATAATATATATACGAGTATATATATATATATATATATATCTGTGTGTGTGTGTGTGTGTGTGTGTGTGTGTGTGTGTGTGTGTGTGTATGTATATACAGGGTGAGCCAAAAGTAGGTGGACAGTAAATGATAACATTTATTTAGAGATTACGTATACATACAACTATATGTACTAACACAATTATTACATTGAGAATTAAATTTTATTGTGAACAATAATACAAAAGCTTTTAAATTCTATTAACGCAGGTGCTCAAACTGTTTTCCATCACGATTTACACAGCTTTGAAGTCTGCCTCTTACGCTTCGACAAACATTTTTGCACAAGTCTGTCTGGGTATTAATTTCTTGAAATGCATCTCTTATGTAAATTTTCAAATCAACGACACTCTCTTGGTTTTCGACTATAAACTTTGTCCTTGAGTACTCCCCAAAAGAAAAAGTCCATCAGTGTCAAGTCCGGTGAACGTGCCGGCCAATCAATTGGGCCTCTTGGTCCAATCCATTTCCCAGGAAATATTTGATCAAGATACTCACGGACTGCTCTTGAATAATGTGGAGGGGACCCATCTTGTTGAAAATAAAGGTCATGTGAATTAGACTGTTGTAACTTGGGAACTACTTGATTTACTCGTATTAGAATCTCGAGATACATAAACCTATTCCATATACTGTCCACCTACTTTTGGCTCACCCTGTATATATGTATATATGTATATATATATATATATATATATATATGTATATATATGTATATATATGTATATATATATATGTATATATACATATATATATATATATATATATATATATATATATATATATGTATGTATTAGGAGAGGAACAGAAGGAGCAATTGGTGAGGAACAGTGTGAATTTAGGACAGGTAGAGGTTGTGTAGATCAGATCTTTGTGGTAAGACAGATATATGAGAAAGCTGTAGGAATGGGGAAGGATGTTTTTTGGGCTTTTATGGATCTGGAAAAGGCTTATGATAGGGTAGACAGAAAGGCACTGTGTGAGGTTATGCAGATATACGGGATAGGAGGAAAGCTTCTGGGAGCTGTCAAGAGTTTTTATGAGAGTAGTAGAGCTTGTGTCAGGATTGGA
>NC_134806.1:1030000-1035000 GCF_046742065.1 Oratosquilla oratoria | reverse complement strand
CGATATGACGTCATATCGCTTTTAATTTGAAATCGAATTACTTGACCCCCGACGTGGATAATCTCCAGAATCATATTTTGTTTATATAAAGTTCTAATTTGAACAAGGAGTTTGATCTACTATTGTAATAACTTTTGTCTTGATATTCTCGAATTTTTATTGAATTACATTTTCTTTTAATAAAGAACATAAAATGATGACAAAAGGCATTCGTAAAAAAAAAGAAAAATACTATAATAGTGATAATTATTTTTACTTCATTTTGACACTCATATATATATATATATATATTTCTAATCTTGAAGAAAAAAAATCAAAAAAACATTCTTTTTACCTTGTTGCATAAATTTTCCTTTTTTTCTCTTCTTCTTCTTCACGGATTTGACTGTCCTTGTACCTTGTTCACACCCTCGTTGACCCTCGTCAAGGAATCATATCTCACATAAATAGCTATTCTTAGTGACGTTAATTCCCTTGTCACGACCCGTCTCCACCTTCACGAACCGCGACCCCCTTGAAGGCGGCAACGGTTACACTAAGGACAACATAGCCATCGTTGCCAAAGAATAGAAGCATCAACTATAAAGGATTACAAAGGCGGAGCTTACCGATAGGAGACCTTTTGGTCCGTAACTAGGTCGGACGCGAAAAAATATATAATGATGAATAGAAATTATGATAATATAAATAATAATAAATCAAATAGATAAATACATATAGTTAAATAACAAACAAACAGGTAAATAGTAAATAATAATAGATTGACAGATAACTAATAATAAATGAAAATCAAGCAAATAATAAACAAACAAACAAATAATAACAAACGAATAAACAAATGATATAGAATAAATGGGGGAAAGGGGGGGTGGGGGAGGGGGAATCGGACAAAATTGCTGTTAAATTATTAAAAATCACCAGACGCTAATCAGAAAATAATATATGAATCATGTCACTGGCTATAACGTCACCCAAAGAAATTAAGCCATTGATCTATGACGTCACACAAGGAAATGACGTCATCGATCTATGACGGCACCTATGATCAGATGACGTCATAACATGTGATATCATTCCACTATGATTACAACGTCACACTAAGTTACATTCTATGCAGTCGCAATACGTGACGTCATATGACGTCACACTATGACGTCATTATCGGGACGAATGACGTCATAACCTATGTAATAAATTCTTCATAGTAATTTAGCAGAGGTGCTGGGTGACCATAGGACACCGAGCAGACGATAGTTGTGGTGATTTTTGTAATTTCCTCTTTATCAGTTTATGTATCAGTTTATCTATTTATCAAAACATTATTTATCTAAATTAGTTTATTAATCTCTTTTCGTATTTATTCATATATCTAATTATCTATCTATTATTTATTCACCTATCTATTAGTTTTGGTTATTCATTTATCTATAATTAATTTATTCACGTGTTACTTTATTTATGTATCTATTTATCATTTCATCTAATTTCTATTTATCTATCTATTCAAGTTGATTAATTGATTGATTCATTCATTGCCAATAAGGATTCCATTGTATTCAGCTCTTCCTCTTTGTCCTCTATACACTTCTCTTTGCACCTTATCTCATCTGCTTCACGCAAACCTCCTCCTCCTCCTCTTTGTTTCGCGTGGCCTTGCATGCTCTTGACTAAGGGGCTTGGCGGCTCTTACATAAGAGCTCTTTTTTTTTTTTTTTTTTTTTTTTTTTTACTATCTCACATTTGATCTCTGATGCCTCCCTACTCGTGTATTTGAATTTCTTTTAACAAAATCTACGACAAGTCACTGCAAACTACCTACCAGGTAGATATGCCCTAGTAGATTATGCAGTAGTCCATTCACATACGAAAATGTATCAAGCGGAGTACCACAGGGTTCTGTTCTTCCACCCGCAGTGTTCATAATGTTCAATCTATGTGTGAACAACAACCCAGCACTTAATCTAGAAAAAATATATAGAAAAACCAACTAACAAATTGTATCTTAGATGACATTAGAATGTCAACCACAGAATACAATAACTCGAAACTAAGCTAGTCATGAAATGGTATAAGAGGCCTTTGTACAGCAGTGGACTCGAATTGGATGATTGATTGACTGATTGATTGATTGAAGGAGAACAGAACAGAAATGGCATATGTTGTCGACCACGCTATCTTCCAAACGATCCAACACATATTTACGCATTATTTACCACTGAGCACGATCACAACATATCAGGAGTGGAGGGCATGAATCCGAGGGTGTTATCCAGAATCACCACCAAGCTCCATTCTCTCTCTCTCTCTCTCTCTCTCTCTCTCTCTCTCTCTCTCTCTCTCTCTCTCTCTCTCTCTCTCTCTCTCTCTCTCTCTCTCTCTCTCTCTCTCTTTTCTTTCCTTTTTATTTCTTCATGACCTAATCTTTGGAGGTCATCTGAACTTACGTTTAAGTGTTTTTTTTTCATTCTTTATGACCTAATCTTTGGAGGCCATCTGACCTTATCTTCGCGTGTCTTTATTATTACATCCTTACATGACCTTCCTGCCGTCCCTCGGTCTCCATGAGTAGCCTCACTCTTTGCTAGCCTTTCCTTGCCCATAACAAGAAGAAGAAGAAGAAGAAGAAGAAGAAGAAGAAGAAGAAGAAGCATATTTTTTTTTATTATCTTTTATCTGATCTTATCGCATGTATCAAAGATCATTAGTTATCGGTAATCACTCGTTAGGTCCTTTGGGATCATTACTTAGTACTCATTATTCATCACTTAATACTTTTTACTTATTACTTAATATTTATTACTTGTTATCTATTACTTGTTACTTGTTACCTAATACTTGTTACTTGTTACTTAATACTTGTTACTTGTTATTTATTACTTATTATTTACTACTTGTTTCTTATTACTTGTTACTTAATACTTATAACTTGCTACTTGTTACTTAATACTTATTACTTGTTACATGTTATTTATTACTTATTATTTACTACTTGTTTCTTATTACTTGTTACTTAATACTTATAACTTGTTACTTGTTACATCTTATTTATTACTTATTATTTATTACTTATCACTTATTACTTGTATATTTTTTGCCCCTCCCACCTCTTGCATCCACCCTCCACCTCTTCCTCCTCCTTCCCCTCCTGCTCCTCCTTCCTCTTCTCTCCTCCTTCTCCTCCCCCCTCCTCTTCCTCCTTCTCCTCCTCATCTTCCTTCTCCTCGTTCCTCCTCCTTCTTTCCTTCCTTCCCCTCCCTTCTCCTCCTCCTTCACCTACTCCTTCTCCTCCTTCTCCGCCTTCCCCTCCTCCCCTCCTTCTCCTCCTCCTCCTCCTACTCTCCTCTCCTCCTCCTCATTCCCCTCTTCTCATCCTCCTTCCCTCCTCTCCTCCTCTTTCCCCTCCTCTCCTCCTCCTCCTTCCCCTCCTCTCCTCCTCCTCCTCCTTCTCCTCCTCTCCTCCTCCTCCTCCTTCCCCTTCTCTCCTCCTCCTCCTCCTTCCCCTTCTCTCCTCCTCCTCCTCCTTCCCCTCCTCTCCTCCTCCTCCTCCTCCTTTTGCTCCTTTCCTCCTCCTCCTTCTTCTCCTCCTCTCCTCCTACTCCTACTTCTTCATTTTCCTTCTCCTCCTTCCATTTCTCCTCCTCCTCCTCCTCCTCTTCCTCCTCCTCCTCCTTCCTCTCCCTCCCCCTTCTCCTTCCCCTCCCTCCTCCTTCTTCTCCTTCCCCTGCTCTCCTCCTCCTTCTCCTTCCCCTCCTCTCCTCCTCCTCCTCTCCTCCTCCTCCTCCTCCTCACCCTACTCTCCCTTTTCCCAGTGTGGAGTATTGACTGGAAGCTTTTTACGGTCGCTATTTTAGAGACTTTAGTAACACACCTACGGATCAGAGTCACGCACCAGTCTTTTATGACTAGAGGCTCTTCTCCACCCAAAGAAAAAAAAAAAAAGAGAGAGAGATAGATAGAGATAGATAGATAGATAGATAGATAGATAGATAGAAAGATAGATAGATAGAGATAGATAGATAGTTAGATAGATAGATAGATAGATAGATAGATAGATAGATAGAGAGAGAGAGAGAGAGAGAGAGAGAGAGAGAGAGAGAGAGAGAGAGAGAGAGAGAGAGGGAGCCTAGAAGTGAACGATACAGATCTTCAAAATCTTAAAGCTGACAATATCAAAACTGAGAATAATTTCACAATATGCACACTAACCAGACTAAATACAATTCTGTTTCACTATCTCAGCATAGATCTAGTCTAGAGACAGACAAAAACAATGTTACAAAACGAGAACTCTACTTTCTCTACAGAAACGCTTGGGTGACCGCCTAAGCGACATGACGTCATTTCCGTCATGCGGTCATTTTATTTGATTTTATCTTTCCTTTTTCTTTACTTACCTGTCTGTATGTAGGTATATTGATATATATATATATTTATTGTATCTATACGCACCAAAAAGTCACTGGCCGGCAATTTTTATTGTGAATTATTCGCAATATTGTTTATTTGTTGTAAATCCAATCCAAGATGGCGTCTCGAATGCTCAAAATGTATTGTGAATATCGGCCCATAAAAATAGATTTAAACAAAATAGAATAGATTAGAATAAAATGAATTAGAATAGAATCAGATAGAATTAAATTAGAATAAGTTAGAATAGAATAAAACAAAAAATAAAATGAAATAATATATAATGAAATAGAATAGAATAAAATGAAATTCCGTAAAATAGACAGAAACGAAAGAAAACAAAATATAAACAATTGATAATAAAACAAGATACAATAAATAATAAGATAAAGTAATGAAAATATTACATAGATATACAAAGGAATATACAAAAATAAACAAAATATTTAGATAAAACAAAACAAAACAATCCTTTTAGAAATCATTACGGTAACGTGCTTACTCTTTTTTCAAGTGAATTTTCAAATAAAACAAAATAAAACCTAATACAATAGAAAAAATATATAAAGAAATAAACTGTTTAAACATCGAAC
>NC_134806.1:1020000-1022500 GCF_046742065.1 Oratosquilla oratoria | reverse complement strand
TATTATTATTATTATTATTATTATTATTATTATTATTATTATTATTATTATTATTATTATTATTATTATTATTATTGTTGTTGTTGTTGTTGTTGTTGTTGTTGTTGTTGTTGTTGTTGTTGTTGTTGTTGTTGTTGTTGTTGTTGTTGTTGTTGTTGTTGTTGTTGTTGTTATTATTATTATTATTATTATTATTATTATTATTATTATTATTATTATTATTATTATTATTATTATTATTATTATTATTATTATTATTATTATTATTATTATTATTATTATTATTATTATCATTATTATTATTGTTGTTTTTATTGTCATCATCATCGTCATCGTCAACATCATCATCATCATCATCATCGTCATCATCATCATCATCATCATCATCATCATCATCATCATCATCATCATCATCATCATCATCATCATCATCATCATCATCATCATCATCATCATCATCATCATCATCATCATCATCATCATCATCATCATCATCATCATCATCATCATCATCATCATCAATTATTTTAGAAATGTTACGGGACTGTACTTCCAGTGTAATTTATGAACTCATTTTTATTTTCAATTTAGTTTAGGATGTGTATTTAGAAAAAGAAACGAAGACAATGAAACAGCTGAGCTAATGAAGAGGCGAAAGGGAAACTCGACTATTTTTCGTTCAAACTCTGTAAGATTTCGTTCAGCCAGAGGAATATTTAGGATAATTCACATATTCGATCAAAATATTATATGTTTATTAACTATTTTCTTTAACTAATTAATTCATCTGACGTTTATTAGAATGAAATACGCAAAAAATTATGTCCATGTTAAGAAAAATTATATTATAAAATAATTAAAATAGTTTAGTTTTACATTTCATTAAAGTACAGTTCCTCTCACTTTTAAGTACAGAAGTTGGCATGTTTCATTTACGACAAACTTATACGATCCACGTAACTTTGTGACGTCGTAAAAATACTCATAAAAATGAGACATAAGCTCGTCTTGTTTGATTCATAATTTAAATGAAAGTTTACTTGATTATTGTCTATTTTTCCCGCAACAGGTGAAGACCGCCATATCTGTCGACATGACGTCAGCAAAGGTCGACTCGTTCATAAATAACGACAAAACAAAGAAAAGGGAAAGTGAATCATAAAGAAAAACATGTAGATGCAACTGGATCTGTCTTAAAAATAGATGAATTGAAATTACAAAGGAGAAATGAGACAAAAAAAAAGAAAAAAAAGATCTTAGACTTGGCGCGAAAACCAGCTCGCGCGCCATTTACCCGTCGCGTCTTCAAATGTCGTTTCATGAATGACGGACGTTATTCATCCCAGGCATTTCTGTCTTTGTAAAATTGATGTTTTATTTACTCACATTATCCTCATACAGTTCTGTCCGTTGAATAATGTCCTCACGACGCCAGTTAAACTGCGACTCAATTTAATTTGAGTGTGTTGCGGGGACTGACGGAGTCAGTTTATCACGATTGGACGCGTAGTGCGACGCGACCAGAAGACAGTTTCCAAATTATCGACATTCTAAAACGCGTTCGATCGTATATTAAAAAAAAGAGCAAATATTCCCAAACTGGTTTACATTTTTTCCATAAATTGACGAAATTAGAGAGAGAGAGAGAGAGAGAGAGAGAGAGAGAGAGAGAGAGAGAGAGAGAGAGAGAGAGAGAGAGAGAGAGAGAGAGAGAGAGAGAGAGAGAGAGAGAACCAATTAATATCATAATTAAAAAAAACCACGTGACTTCCGGTCCATAAGACCACGCCAGGACCGCCTCTTTATCCACAGTTCTCCCCAAAAACTTTTTTTTTTTTTTTAAGGAAATTAAAAGATAAGTTCTAGTTAACAACATCGAATTCTAATCACTTTAGAAAAATCCTAACCATTTAGTGGATGAACATCTTGTTCAGTTCTCTGTTCATCCACAAATGTTCACTTAGAACCAATGTTCTTCTGAACTAAGGATGATAATAGATCGGTTTAACGTCACAAAAACTCTCCCTATCAGGAGTCTAGGACGGTGTCCTTTACAGAAGATCGTTGGCAGGGTTTGAACCGCCATCCGCTCGACCTTCGCCGCAGGTAACGACGCCTGTAGATTTGTAGTTGAATGATCTACATTTAACTGTTTCGGTGAGATAAACTAGGAGAGGTCTTGGCTTTAATGTTCCAGTCTTCTCTATCTTACAGATAAAAGCAACCTCCGAGGAAAACTCGGGGAGTTGCCAAAATTCTAATTTATACATATTATTTACAAGCATTGCCATATGATGATCGGGTAAGGTTGGTAGAGTCGGTTGGAGAGGTCTATTGTTTCGCCAGGTGCTTTTGGGCGACGTCCGAAATGCCTGGCTCCGGTAGCGAATGCCTTGAGAGTTTTCTGGAGACATTAGAGTCCTCTTTACTCCATATGCGTGCGTGAGTGCGTGTGTACGCTGGACATCATCTTGTTTGTTATGACTGCCGTCAGGTGATT
>NC_134806.1:1012500-1015000 GCF_046742065.1 Oratosquilla oratoria | reverse complement strand
CATAGGCAGTCGTCATATCGCCTTGGTAATGGTAATGGTAATAGTAACACTAATGGTAAGAGAGGGAATTGTCATGCTATCAGGAAAAGTCATGATATTTTTATGACAATAAAATACGTTTCCTGGTTATGAAAATGTGTGTATGTGAGACACAGTGTATATACAGTATATATTTGATATATATGTGTGTGTGTGTGTTGTTTATAAAGATGGTAATGTTATCTGTTTATTGATCTTTAATCGTTATGTTTGCTGTCATTGTTTTTGATATCTTTGATGCTGGAGATAGATGGCCACAGGAAAAAAAAAAAAAATAAATAAATAAATAAATAAATAAAAAGATAATCCCAAACAATATGAGAAAAATACTGATGTTTATGCAAACACAAAGTCATTACAATTTCCTCTACACATGTACATACACATCCTGCGGAAGAAGAACTCAGACACCACGTTCCCTAGTTACGTGCAGACGTCACGTATCACGTGCTCTTACGTGCTGTGGATCACGTGACCGGTGCACGTTCCAGGATGCTGATTGGCTGAGCCTTTGGCTGAGTGAGAGAGTTACGTTAGGCGGAATTTCTGTTGACTAAGTTTCACTTTCAACAGAACTCCATAAGCTTATAGCCTCCTCCTCCTCCTATTCCCCCTCCGCCTTCTCCTCCTCCTCTTACTCCTCCTCATACTCCTCTTCCTCACCCCACCCTCCTCCTCCTCCTCACCCTCCTCCTCCTCCTCACCCTCCTTCTCCTCCTCACCCTCCTCACCCTCCTCCTCCTCCTCCTACTCCCACCTCCGCCTTTTCCTCCTCCTCCTACTCCTACTCCTCCTCACCCTCCACCTTTCCCTCGTAGCCAGTTTCCAATCTTCTTTCAGGAAAATAATTAATCATTCATTTATTTATTTATCACTTGCCTATTTATCAATAAATTTGTGTATTTATTCATTTATGATATATTATTCATTTGTTACTTGCTTATTAATTGATTTGTGTATGTATTAATCTGTTTATAAAATAATCTATTTGTACTTTTGTTATCTTTTTATATATTTTAATATACTAATTTGCTTAAGTAATTCTAATTATTTAGTTCTTTATTTGTTCATTATTTATACGTCCATTGGTCTCTTTCTTTGTTAAATAAGTTATCTATCTACTTATACACACACACACACACACACACACACACACACACACACACACACACACACACACACACACACACACACACACACACACACACACACACACACACACACACACACACACACACACACACACACACACACACACACACACACACACACACACACAGACACAGACAGACACACACACACACACACACACACACACACACACACACGCCTCCCATCTCACGGCGTCCAGTTAGTATCACACTTGCTCCATCGCTCATCAATCCTTCGCGCTAACTTACCTGCCCAATTCCACTCTCTTTTACCAAAACCTTCCCAATATCTTTCACTTCAGTCTGTTCTCTTTTCCAACTTGCTCTCTTTCGATCTCAGCGTTACTCTCACCATTGATCTCTCCTTTCTCCTCTGTAGACTCCTCAGCTTTGCCTCCAGTGTGTTTGTATATATATATATATATATATATATATATATATATATATATATATGTATATATATCTATATCTATATATATATATATATATTGTGACATCATGACAGGTTTATGAATGGTAAGAATGGAAAGACACGATTGAGAACAAGAGACTTTATTCCTGACCGGTTTCGCCTTTGAGGCTGAAGAAGCCTCAAAGGCGAAACCGGTCAGAAATAAAGTCTCTTGTTCTCAATAGTGTCTTTCCATTCTTTCCATTCATATATATATATATATATATATATATATATATATATATATATATATATATATATATATATATATATATATATATGCAAAGTAGACCACTTGGAAAAAGAAACTAACGAACGAGAGAGCTTTCGTATATCACATCTTCAGTGCAAAAAGTACATAGTTGATAGAAATACATATTTTATATATACATGAAAAAGGAACAAGGACAGGTTACATAAGGGTAGAGTACATTTACCCCCTGTGTTCTTATTAGCATATACATATATATATATATATATATATATATATATATATATATATATATATATATATATATATTCATATATATGAATGTGCGTGTGCATTTATGAATGCATAATTGCATGTTCATGTATGTATGAATATATGTATTCACGTGCAACTTTCTACATATGTACGCTCGTGGGGTCCTGTCTGTTACTCTCCGAATATTATGAATAAAATACCATGCTTCCAGCAAAGGATATATCACATAATTCTGTAGATATGTATGTATGTATATGTATGTATGCATGTATGTATGTTGTATGTATGTATGCTGTATGTATGTATACATGTATGAATATATGTCTATATGTACGAGTATATATGTATGTATGCACGTATGTATGTTGTATGTTTGTATGTATGCATATATGT
>NC_134806.1:990000-1005000 GCF_046742065.1 Oratosquilla oratoria | reverse complement strand
TACCTAGCATGCGAAGATCAAGCCTCAATCATGATTGAGTACGAGCGCGCTCGGCCCAGGTGACACGTATATAAACGCCCACACCAGCCACCAAAACATTCTAACCTTGGACACCATAGAAAATACATCTCTACATGGCTACTGAAGAAGGGTTAAGAAACCCGAAATCGCGATTTAGCTGTTTCCAAATGAATTATTACGGAAACCTTATCCACAACCTGTCAGAAGAAAAGAAAATGTTCTGAAGAAAATCTGTAATACAGACCGCGGAATAACTTTTAATGAAAAAGCTGAATAGTCTCTTAACTCCGTATGTCCCCACAGGCCGTTCAGTTTCTTCCGTGACAGAGTTCATTGACCTTCTGCGGACTGCACCACCTTGTCAAGATATAGCTTCCCTGGACGTGGAATCCCTTTTTACCAATGTTCCAGTAGATGAGACCTTCAACTTCATTTCAGACCGAGTCTACAGAAGCGACAAGCCTGTAATTGACATCCCCGAACACGTCTTAAAGTCTTTGCTGGAAACATGTACTAGGGAAGCCCCGTTCCTCTCTCACAGAGGAGAACTTTTCAGGCAAGTTGATGGTGTAGCTATGGGTTCCCCACTCGGGGTCTTTCTTAGCTAATATGTACATGGCCCACGTTGAGGAGAAGACCTTTCACCACCGACCTCCTCCAGGAATTTATGCCAGGTATATAGACGACATTTCTATCACCATCAGTTCACAAGAAGACGTCACCAGCCTGATTTCTACCTTTCAGGATAACTCCTGCCTGGCTTTCACACACGAGCAAAGTGTAGAGGGACATCTTCCCTTCCTCGACTTAGACATTAGCAAAGAGAGAAAGTGTTTCAACACCAAAGTCTACACCAAAGATACCAATATAGGCCGTTGCCTTAATGCTCGTGGTGAATGCCCTGCAGCTTGTAAAAGATCAGTAGCTGCAGCATACGTCAACAGAGCTCTGACACATTGTATTTGTTGGAGGGAGACGCATAGGGAACTCGACCGGATCAGACAACTCCTTACCAATAACGGATTTCCCGACCAGGTGATTGAATGTGTTATCAAGAAGAAACTTGATCAGTATGCCACACCAGCCCAGGCCCCAAATCAGATCAACAATGAAATCACCATTTACCACCAGAATCACTTTCACAGCCATTATAAGGAAGAGTATGATGCCATTAAAGGGATCATAAAAAGAGGAGTTTTCCCCACAGACGCAGACACAACAATCAACATAAGAATTTTCTGTAAGCCAAAACTGACTAGGTCCCTCGTTATGAGAAACAACACAACACCAAAAATCCCAAAGGAAGCCTCGACCAATGTAGTTTATAAGTTTTCTTGCCAGGAGGGCCGCTGTGACGGTTCCTTTTCCTACATTGGTAGAACCTCCACCACACTAAGAAGACGTCTTCAATACCACCGAAACCAAGGCCCTATCTTTCAACATTTCATTTACCACCGCGACATGAAGCCACCACTTAACACATTAGTACACAATACAATTATACTCCGCAAAGAAACAAATTTCAAAAGACTGCAGATTGCTGAAGCTGTTGCTATTACTGCTCAGCGACCCTCCATCAACGTACAGCAAGCTGCAGACTTCATTCTCCCTTCAGCTCGCCCCCAGGAACATCATGCCCGACTAAAACCACAAAATCAAGGTGCATCCGAACCCCTACTAGAACGATACGTTTACCAAAACCCTCAGTAGCATCAAAATTCCCAGCCCTCAGGACCCAAAACAAGAAGTCGAGCGAGACTTTCCTCCACAAGTTCCGGAATAAGACTGATGACTTTCCCTACCCCTCCTAGTGACCTCACCCAGGGCCCCCCTTTCGACTTCGCCCGCTTCTCCAAGTGACCTCCCCCAGAGACTACCGTCGTCCTCGCCTTCCACTAGTGACCTCACCCAGAAACTTCTTTCAACCTCCCCTGCTTCCTCCAGTGACCTCTCCCAAAAGAATTGCGATGACCTCTCCCACAACCCTTACCACCCTGCTTTTTAAGGACTGACACTCGGCCAGAGACTATCATTATTTGCTTCATCTTCGTCAATAGCAGATCTAGTTAGCCTTTGAATTTATAGCTCTTCTCACCCCGAAGAAGCCTCCATGAGAGGTGAAAACACTTAAGTTTTCGGTGTTTGTGTCAACAGCTTTTGTACTGTTACATTGTGTCATTATAACCATTGGCATTCAGCAGCGCCTTTTACTGCACCCTCTTCTCCACGATTTTGAAATCATGAGTGATTATGTTCATACTTTGAACTATGACGACAAAAAGTTATTCTTCAAACTGAAGAATTTGAATCTTAAGATAGCCAAAGCTTTTAGCGCAGTTGACTTCAATCAAAACTGAAATATATATATATATATATATATATATACTCATATGTGTGTGTGTGTGTTTACATATACACACACGCATGTATCTTACTTTTTATGCAATTTATCTTTTAGTCTTTCATTGTCGTTTTTTCTAGTTTTAAGACTTTATCATAATCAACATTCCCTCTAAGCCAGTGGTTCTTAACCTTGTTGGAGGTACTGAACCCCGCTAGTTTCATACATGCCTTCATCGAACCCCTCGTGGTTGGAAAAATAAAATGTGTTTTTTTTCTTCAAATTCAAAACATAGGAACTATATACTGTATTAATACACAAACTGTACCATGGATCATTTGCACACGAAATCACTGTGTTCAAAGAACAAAACCAGCAAAACATGAATTTCACATAAAACAAAAACATAATGAATATTTACTGCAAATCAATGTGGCTTTTGCTGTTACCTCTCAGAGACAATTTCAGAAATGCGCGGCTTCACCTTGGCAAGTGCCACTCTCATATCATTTTCGCAACAAAGTCTGTTCCTTTTCTTCGTTTTTATGTCTACCATCCTCGAAAAGGATTGCTCACAAAGATATGTTGTAACAAACGGTATGAGTATCTCGAGGGCTTTCTTAGCAATAAGGGTACGCTACGATTTGGTGACACCAAAACGTTGAGAGCGTTGTTGTTCTGAAGGGTTGCTGTTGAACCTGGCTCTGCTGCAGTTCAATGATTTCGTCCAGGTATTCAACATTGACATCTGCTGTCGCAACACTAAATGTGAACGGCCGTCTCACCCATGCTGGATATGACTCTGGTGGGGAAGTATCTGTCGACTTTGCGAGCTCATCTAAGTGCATGGCAATTGCTTGCTTCAGTTCCCCAGGTACAGACATCTCTCCGATACCGGACGCGTCTTCGATCTTACTTACAGTCATCCAGCAGGGGAAAGCTTGCAAAGTTACCATTCTCTGTTCGTCGTTTCCATAACGGTAGATTTTTTTGAAAAGCCCTCAGATTTTCTTCCGCTTCCCAAGGGTGAACCAAAACGCAGAACCCCGGAAACTGACTCACCGAACCCCTGGGGTTCGATCGAACCCAGGTTAAGAAACAATGCTTTAAGCCAGCGCATGTGCGCGCTCACATTATGTTTTACAATTATCGCAAACAAAGAAAAAAATGCCCTCACACAAAGTTTTCAAATTATATGAAAATCCATTCAATAAAGAAGTTCCACGCAAACATTAAATCATAAGTTCTCTAAAAAATATGGAAACTTTCCAACCATCAAACCAATACTTGTTTTCCCCCCTCTTCCAGCTAACGCTTCCATTGCAAACAAAATTACTTTGCCACCCCCCCCCACCCTCTATGGTACCCACTGTTTGGTTGAGGTAATATGTAATACAAACTTATAAATTGTGCGTATTTGCTTAAATGATCAAGTGGCAACTCGCACGGGTGTGCAAATTAGGCAAATTTTGTGCACAAGCAAATTTCTGGACACACTCACAGCAAAAAATTAGAGGCACCATTGATCATAATATATAGTACTTCCTGGAATTATATTCGTGATCTAGCGCAAAAACTTCATTGATATTATTAATTTAGTGCATCAAAGGACATTCATTATAGATGGATATTGAAATTGTACACAAAACGAAAAATTCAGCTTACAGAAACAGAAGTTTAGTTACTATGTTCTATTGATTACATTAAATTTAATTAAATCAAATTTTAGATTAAATTAGTTTAAATGAATTCAATTTGAAGGGTGCTTAGAACGAAAGTGGCACTGTTTTGTAATTAGGTGCCTATAAATCTACATATTTACCTAACTACTAACCTACGAGTACTTAGCAAACTACCTACCTACGTACCTACCTACCTATCCTTGTTCCTACCTACGTAACTACTTACCTACCTACTTAACAAACTGCCTACCTACGTACCTGTCTAGCTACCTACCTACATACCTACTTAACTATCTACCAACTTACCTACCTACCTGTATACTTACCTACTTACCTATGTAAGTAGGAGATTCAAAGTAGGGTTTGATCACGTGGTGGACTCGCGATTGACTGATATTACCCTCCTGGATGAGAGCTCAGAGCTTATATATTTCCCAGTATATGGGTAATGCTGTGACCCTACACACACACACGCACGCACACACACGAGCACAACGCCTTGCCCACCAGAGTTGGAAATATTCAACACTGGGTGGGATTTGACATCGGATCGCTGGATCAGCTGTCGAGAGCAGTACCACTGTACCGTCGAGCCGTGTATGTCTTTCTTTCTTTATGTATGTATGTATGTATGTATGTATGTATGTATGTATGTACAGTATACACCTACCTAGTATACATATATACCTACTTACATACCTACACATTTACCTACATTCCTGTCTAAATACCTATCTATCTACTAACCTACCTAACTACTAACAGGCATATATGCCTATATAACTACCTATATACCTGCCCACATTCCTATCTTCTTACCTGACTACCTACATACATGCCTACATAGTTACCTACATACCTACTACCCACATAAGCTACCTAGCAATCCACATAGCTGACAGCATGTATACATATGCATACATACATACATACATACATACATATATATATATATATATATATATATATATATATATATAGATAGATAGATAGATAGATAGATAGATAGATAGATAAGTATTTTAGACAAATGATTTGGATGATGGAGAACATAAACACGGGAAGGCACGGAACCCTAAACACTATAACGTTTCGTTCGCGTAGAACTTCTTCAAAGAGTGTACGGAAAACTGTAATTGAAGTTTATGTATTAAACTTAGTTATCTTGTCGGATACTTGGGAAAGGTCGTTTTTCTGGCGTGTTCTAGAATTAAAATACTAGTTTGTTTTGCTAAATTGATAAATCCTCCTTGATGCACATAGGTAAAAATAACAGTAAGTACGATTACAAGTTATTTGGAAATTCGTTAACAAAAGTGGATAGTGAAAAAGATCTCGGCGTAATTATCAGTAACGACCTCAAATTATCCAAGCAGTGTATTTCAGCCTCTGAGAAAGCAAATAAGATTCTAGGACTGATTGCGCGATCTTTTGATTTCAAAAGTCCATCACTCATTAACAAGCTATATATATCGTTAGTTCGTCCACATTTGGAATATGCTGTTTCCGTATGGTCACCGAATCCCATTAAAGACATTGACAGACTGGAAAAAGTACAACGGCGAGCCACAAAACTGATTCCAAATATCAAAAATAAATCATACGAAAATCGACTAAAACATATGAATCTGTTTTCCCTAAAAAAGCGTAGACTCAGAGGTGACTTGATACAGGTCTTTAAAATTCTAAAGGGAATTGACAACATCAAAAGTGACAAAATTTTCACATTGAATGAGAATCAGACAAGAAACAATGGTCTCAAACTGTCCGGAAATAGATTCAATTTGGAAGTAGGTAGAAACAACTTTGCCAACCGTGTAGTTAATGAATGGAATAAACTTCCTGCACAGGTAGTGCAATGTAGTTCAGTTCGAAGCTTTAAGAATCATTTAGATAAACACCTAAGCAAGATGCTGTAATGATTATAATTGATTTTATATTATTTGTTTTTGTTTTGTTATCATTTGTCTGATTTTAATTTATTATTAGTTATATGTCAATTTATTATTATTTACTGTTCATCTGTTTGTTTATTATTTAACTATGCCTGTGAATTTATTTATGTATTTCATTTGTTATTTACATTATTGTAGTTTTTATTTATTATTTTATTATTATGATTTTTTTCGCATCCGACCTAGATATGGACCAAAAGGTCTCCTGTCGGCATGCTCCGCCTTTGCAATCCTTTGTAATCCTTTGAAATATATGCTGATTCTACAATTCTTCTAGTGAATTTATCAAAACCTTTATGCAGCACTTCGGCTCCTCTCCAGTTTGGTAAATGATCGAATTTTTCCGCATGAACTACTAAAGAATTAGACGTCCTATGTGCTTTTATGTCGTTTTTATGTTCATAAATTCTTTTATTTAATCCCCTTGATGACTCGCCATAATATGCCATTGTGCAACCATTGCACGGGATTTTGTATACGACACTGTTTTCGGAATTGGTTCTCTTTTCGGAAGTCTTTACCAAATCACCTATCCTCTTATTAGTTATTTTGGCTATGTTTATACCTGTTTTTGTTAAATATTTGTCTATTATTGGTGAATTTTCTGAGCCAGGTACTGATATAAAATTGGTAGTGTATATATATATATATATATATATATATATATATATATATACATGCATATATATATATACATATATATATATATATATATAATATATACATACATATATATACATATATATATATAATATATATATATATACACCTTACTGCATACATTACATACAGTACTTACATTCATACACATACATACGGTGCATACGTTCATATACATCCATATGTACATGTATTCATATACATACATGTATACATACACACATGCATACATACGGTACGTACGTTCATATACATCCACATGTACATGTATTCATATACATACATGCATACATGCACACATACATACATGCATACATACATACATACATACATACATGCATACATACATACATACATAATTCCAAAGCTACACCATTAAGTATAGTGTATGAATGAAAAAAGTCAATTACGAGACGTTATGGTCTTCAAACCTCCTTTCAGCCTCATTTGAGATGCTTCACGCCCAGACGCACCAAACACGAGACTTCTGCAATGGCCCATAACACAACGATCTGTCCATCACCTTCTGCTTCCCCTTCGTCAGGTCTTTTACCGAAGGATGGCTTAACACAGCTGTCATTACTTGAGTCATATGTCACAGGTTTTGTCCCGGTTACCAACAGACTATTCCGATCAGCTGGGGCGTGACCTCCCCCACCCCTCCCCAGGTCACAGCGAAATCACTTCTGTAGAGATTTCGTAAGTGAATACATAGTTTATCGGTTTCGTTCTAGGCGCGCACAGATTATAATGTGTCTGTCCCGATAAAGATTTCGCAAACTCGAAACATGTTTTGCAGATTTCGCTTCCACCTTAACGCAGATTACAGTGAATCTGTCCCAATAAAGCTTTCGCAAACTCGAAACTTGTTTTGCAGATTTCGCTCCAGCCTAACGCAGATTACAGTGAAGCTGTTTCCATAAAACTTTCGTAACTCGAAATACATTTTGCAGATTTCACTGTAGCCTCGCGCGGTGCAGTCGGAAGCATGTGGGTTTTGTATTCCTTTCTTCATAGTCACGGGTTCGAGCCCCGCAATCACCCCACCACCATCCCCCAGCTCCCAATTGCAGTTACTGAAACTACATGACTCAGCAGTCTCTAAAGTGCACAAGATGACGGCTTCGGCCGCAGCTACTCAGCGCCTCGTGGTGTATGCCCCTCATCTTTACGTAGGTTACATTGAAATGATCTCAATTGAGCTTTCGGAATTCGAGACATGTTTTCCAAATATTTCGTCTTGATAAACAACAGAGGATTTCGTTCAGGGCGGGGCCACATCTATGGAAGTCGAAGCCATATTGAACTTGATGACATACTTTATCAACTTTGTTCTGGTCAGCGACATGGGATTTATATCAATATTCCTGTTGTTCAAGGCCCCCCAATGTGGAGTCTCCCTCTAGCTTGATCAGCAACGGTAGTTGGCTCTAATGCTCGTGGGGTTCCGTCAACAAATAAGTTTTGAGTTTATTCTTGAATCTCATTCGAGTTTGGCAATTCTTGATATAATTTGAAGATTATTATCCTGTAGATACATAAATATATACATACATACATAGATATATACATGCATATGTATATATATATATATATATATGTATATATATGTGTATATATATATATACATATATATATATATACATACATACATACATGCATACATAGATACATACATGCATACATAAATATATACATACATGCATACATAGATGCATACATACATACATACATACATACATACATACATAGATGAATATATACATACATACAATCATACATATATCAATATATACATATATGCATATATATACATACATACATATATAAATGCATATATGCACTAAATCATACTATTCATCAGACAGTATTTTTCTGGTCACATTGTAGTGGAAATCATCATTGCACAAGAAGCAAGTCGAAGATCTAGCTTTATCCATTTCTTTATATGTTCATCTATTTATTTATCTATTTTTCATTGAATCCTGTTGGTGTGATATACGTCGGAGAGAATCACCTCCACATCTATCGCCTTCAAATCCTATAAACACCTTTCAACACCTTTACCTCTATATAGAGGTTTAGCCCCGAGCGGATGACACTCGATCACTCAAACAGGTCCAAGGCATCTTTTCTTTATTACCTTGATTATCATTCCTCTCTCTCTCTCTCTCTCTCTCTCTCTCTCTCTCTCTCTCTCTCTCTCTCTCTCTCTCTCTCTCTCTCTCTCTCTCTCTCTCTCTCTCTCTCTCTCTCTCTCTCTTACTCAGTCCCACTTGCCTCAATACCATGACGCAACCGTTCTTAAAATGTTTCGTTCTGCGATCAGTGTCTTACGGATCATCAGGGAGCAGCTGCTGTGGTCATATAGTTTCGTTCAAGAAAAGAAATGTTTCGTTCGTGGTTGGAGAAAAGTTCGTAATCGTTCAGACATACAGTGGGCAATCGACCCTTAGCGATCGAAGTATTTGGGTCATTCTTGTTGACGCGATCGAGTGTACAGTTGGCTGCAGTTCTGTCAATACGTTGTCGTAAATGGCTCGAGACGATTGTAGATTACTCCGTCAGATTATTTATGAGCTTCCGATGTCGCAGTTACCGATGTCGTAGTTTCCGATGTCGCAGTTTCCGATGTCGCAGTTTCTGATGTGATTTCTGGTATCGCAGTTTCTGATGTTGTAGTTTCCGATGTCGTAGTTTCCGATGTCGCAGTTTCCGACTTCGTATTTTCTAATGTAGTTTCCGATTTAGTTTCCTATGTCGTAATTTCCGACGACGTATTATCCGATGTAGTTTCCGACGTCGTATTTTCCGATGTCGTAGTTTCCTATGTCGTACAATATGATGTATTTTCTGATGCTGTAGTTTCCGAGGTCGTAGTTATTTTGCAGAAATATTGTAGAGAGGTCACTTTTCCCCTCCTTACTTCGTTAAAAAAGTAAATATATAAATTAGATAAATAAATAGGTGAATGAAAAAATATAAATAAATAGAATAAATAAAAAATGGAAAATGAAAACAAACAATAAATAAATAAATACAAAAAACAAAAAAAACCGAGTGACTTCTCTGTCTCTGCAATTGGGTCGAAGTCGTCTTTACTTCGACAAAAGAAACCACACTCGCTTCTCGAACTGCTGTGACGTCACGGTCAGTTTCTCTCTCCTGAAGGGGACGACGACTCACAGCGATCCCCACCCCCAAAGGGGTCCAGCACCCTCAGCAGGTTCCTCCGCTTCTCCAGCACTTCCTTCCACACCTCACGACCTTAAACGTGAGGTTCAAGTTAGCCTAAGGGTCTGTTGATTATCTAGAGTGTCTATATTCGAGGAGTGTCGTTTGTCCATGGCCCAGTGGTTCCCAAACTTTTGCAGTTTGTTACCCAAATTTAACGTGCCACATTAAACATGTTACCCACTATCACAAAATGCTGTCAACATTGATATATGTGGCTAAATCAAAACACTAGAGGCATTTTCGTTTATCTGTTGTATTTGAACATTGTGCATCTCTAATGACTATTGCTAAATATGTCGAGAACATCAGTGGGATGGATGGAGTTGCATGGTTGAGGCTAGTTGAAGAATTCTTGACTTCGTGGTTGACAGTGCCAACCTGGCAACGTTGGCACACTTAGATACATATTTCTTCTTTTCTAATACTGTATATTAGTTTTTGATATTTACTCTTATTTGATTTAATTGTACTACTTAATTATAATAGGTTTACTTTATAACTTTGCATTCTAATACTAAGTTGATATCAATCCTAATGCCAGGCACCGCAATGTTTTTTTTTATTTTCAGAATTCTTAACTTTTTCCTCTGTTATGCCATTACCCCCGACAAATTGTTAAGTTACCCCCCAGGGGGGTAATTTACCCCCCCAGTTTGGGAACTACTGGTCTAGAGGGTGTATGCTCTAGGATTACAGCTTACCAAGGTTGCTTAAGTTCTAGGAGTGCCACTTACAATGTGTGCTTTTAATCTAGAAGGCCATCTGGTAAGTGTGCTTTTAGTTCTAGAGGTACCACTTACAAAATGTGCTTAAGCGTTAGGAGTGTCATTCACCAGGTGTGTTTATATTCTAGGAGTGCCACTTACAAGGTGTGCTTATATGCTAGGAGTGCCATTTACAAGGTGTGCTTATATTCTAGGAGACCCACTTAATGAGTGTGCTTACATTCTAGGATTGCCACTTACAAGGTGTGCTTATATGCTAGGAGTGCCACTTACAAGGTGTGCTTATATTCTAGGAGACCACTTAATGAGTGTGCTTATATTCTAGTAGTGCCACTTACAAGGTGTGCTTATATGCTAGGAGTGCCACTTACAAGGTGTGCTTATATTCTAGGAGACCACTTAATGAGTGTGCTTATATTCTAGTAGTGCCACTTACAAGGTGTGCTTATATGCTAGGAGTGCCACTTATAAGGTGTGCTTATATTCTTGAAGACCCACTTAATGAGTGTGCTTATATCCTAGGAGTGCCACTTACAAGGTGTGCTTATATGCTAGGAGTGCCACTTACAAGGTGTGCTTATATTCTAGGAGACCCACTTAATGAGTGTGCTTATATTCTAGGAGTGCCACTTACAAGGTGTGCTTATATGCTAGGAGTGCCACTTACAAGGTGTGCTTATATTCTAGGAGACCCACATAATGAGTGTGCTTATATTCTAGGAGTGCCACTTATAAGGTGTGCTTATATGCTAGGAGTGCCACTTACAAGGTGTGCTTATATTCTAGGAAACCCACTTAATGAGTGTGCTTATATTCTAGGAGTGCCACTTACAAGGTGTGCTTATATTCTAGGAATGCCACTTACAAGATGTGCTTATATGCTAGGAATACCGCTTAAAGGGTGTGCTTAATCCTAGGAGTGCCATATACAAAGTGTGCTTATATTCTAGGAGACCCACTAACGTGTGTGCTTAATTCTAGAAGTGCCAATTACAAAGTGTGCTTATATGCCAGACACACAGACACACATCCCAACATCGTCATTCAGTTGTCTGGCGCCAGCCATGATATAATCTCTGAAGGATGCCAGCGTGTTCAAAGGGTGGGTAAGGATGGTCCTTACCCCTTTCAACCAGATGACATCTAAAAAATGATAATGATAATAAAAATAAAATAAGATAAAATAAATAGAAATAAAATAAAATAAAATAAAATAAAATAAAATCAAATATAAATAAAATAAAATATCATGGTGAGGGGTTTAGATACAGTTCTCTCTCTTTCTCTCTCTCTCTCTTTCTCTCTCTCACTCTCTCTTTCTCTCTCTCTCTCTCCCTTTCTCTCTCTCTCTCTCTCTCTCTCTCTCTCTCTCTCTCTCTCTCTCTCTCTCTCTCTCTCTCTCTCTAAAGAAAAAAATCGTTTACGTGTTGAAGGGTTTAAAGCTTCGCCCTGAGGCTTGTGTCTTTATTCTGGTGAGCAAGAGGCGATTTCAGTTCGGCTGAAGAGAAAGCCAACTTTCCCTTCACCTTATCCCCATCTACTCTCCCTCCTTTCCCCCTCCCCTTCCCCTTCCCTCCTCCCTTTCTCTATCCCATCCCATCTCCCCTCTCCTTCCTCCCCTCCTCTCCCCTCCCCCTCCCCCATACCCTCCTCCCCCTATCCCCTCCCTTCCTCCCACCCTCCTCCCTCTTCTCTTCCTTCTTTTCCTTCCTCTCTTCCCTTCTCGCCCTTAATCTCCCCCCTATCCCATCTCCTCTCTCCCCTCCTCCCTCCTCCCCCCATCCGCCTTCCCCTCCCCCTCTCCCCTTCCCCTGCCCCACCCTCCCTCACCCTCCTCCATCACCGTCCTCCTCCTCCTCCTCCCTTCACCATCTTCCTCCTCCTTTCCTTGCCTCCATCTTCGTCATCCTTAAACTTTCCCTCCTCTTCCCTTTACCCGTTCCCCACTTCCTCCTCCTCTTCCCTTCACATTTCTCCCCTTCCCTCCTCTTCCCTTCACATTTTCCCCCATTCCTTCCTCTTCCCTTCACCCTTTCCCACTTCCTCCTCCTCTCCCCTTCACATTTCCCCCCTTCCCCTCCCCTTTACCTTTCCCCTCCCTTCCCCTCTTCCCTCTTCCTCTTCCTTTCTCCTTCAGAGGACAAAGCTTCTACAACATGATCTTACTCAACTCATTCACGATTTTTTATAAAAGTGTATCTCTCCCATTTTTATTTTTTTTATTTTATGATGATGATGGGGATTGGTTATATGCCACTGAGTTTCCTTTCTCTCCGTCTTACGTCACAGAATTGGTTGTCAAACAAGGAAATGTTGTCCCGTAGCGAGGAATTGGTCGATGCGCGCGGTAGTGGGGAACCACGTGGATCGTGACACGCATATATATATATATATATATATATATATATATATATATATATATATACACACATATATATATATATATATATATGTATATATATATATGTATATATATATATGTGTATATATATATGTGTATATATATACAAAGGATTACAAAGGCGGAGCATGCCGACAGGAGACCTTTTGATCCATATCTAGGTCGGATGCGAAAAAAAAAATCATATTAATAATAAAATAATAAATAAAAAACTATGATAATGTAAATAACAAATAAAATACATAAATAAATGCATAGGTATAGTTAAATAATAAACAAACAGGTAAATAGTAAATAATAATAAATTGACATATAATTAATAATAAATAAAAAATCAGACAGACAAATGATAACAAAACAAAAACAAATAATATAAGATAAATTATAATCATTACAGCATCTTACTTAGGTATTTATCTAAATGATTCTTAAAGCTTTGAACTGAACTACATTGCACTACCTGTGCAGGAAGTTTATTCCATTCATTAACTACACGGTTGGCAAAGTTGTTTCTACCTACTTCCAAATTGAATCTATTTCCGGACAGTTTGAGACCATTGTTTCTTGTCTGATTCTCATTCAATGTAAAAATTTGGTCACTTTTGATGTTGTCAATTCCCTTTAGAATTTTAAAGACCTGTATCAAGTCACCTCTGAGTCTACGCTTTTTTAGGGAAAACAGATTCATATGTTTTAGTCGATTTTCGTATGATTTATTTTTGATATTTGGAATCAGTTTTGTGGCTCGCCGTTGTACTCTTTCCAATCTGTCAATGTCTTTAATGAGATTCGGTGACCATACGGAAACAGCATATTCCAAATGTGGACGAACTAACGATTTATATAGCTTGTTAATGAGATGGACTTTTGAAATCAAAAGATCGCGCAATCAGTCCTAGAATCTTATTTGCTTTCTCAGAGGCTGAAATACACTGCTTGGATGTGTATTAGTGAGAATCTGCGCCTGAAATATACAATATATATATATATATATATATATATATATATGTATATATATATGTATATATACATATGTACAGTATATATATACATATATATATATAATGTATGTATATATATATATATATATATATATATATATATTGTATATTTCAGGCGCAGATTCTCACTAATACACAGTGTTAAACACGACAGCATTTTCACACTGATTAATTTTCTTATTGAGATTTTCAACTTTTCTCACAGTCGATATCATTTCAGTGGGGTAGGGGGCAAATACAAGCCTTCCATACTCTTTCAAATTTAATTTACTTTTCGACTTCAGGGAGTGATCTTCAGAGTAGTATACAAGAATTAAGTCACAGTCTTACACAGCTACATAATACACAATTGACGATTTTGTACAGATAACTTGAATCTAAATATAGGCCAATTGGAAACACTGAAAGGATCGTGTTGACTTGCGTGGCTGGACACTTCCCCCAGGAGGGGGAGGGAGAGGGGGAGAGTCAGGTAGGATAGTTCGTCTTGCAGGGACGCCCCGCTGGTCAAGAGGGGGTTGGTGAGGTGGAAGAGGGGGAGAGGAAGGAGGTGGGTGTTGCTGCCGATGGTCTCCAAATCTAGATGAGGAATTAAAAAGAGGAATAGCAGAAGTCATGTTAGATTGTATGTTGATTGTCGGAGCTCTTTCACTTATGTGGATGGCTTCTAGCATTTTTTAGTTCTTTTATTTTGTTACAATCTGTGACTATCTTAGTGTTATTCACAATAGTCTCCCTATCAATTACAGCTTGGTGGTATTGGAGGTAGTGTTAATTGCACCTTTTTGTAAATGCAAGGACAACCGTCTACTTAGTTGGCACGTCGTGAACCCATTGTATGTAGAATTACGGGGTGCGTAGTGTGTGTGTGTGTATTTCGGCAGCAATTTTTCCTTAATGCATGTATTATTAAATGCGACAGCAATCTCGTCGTTGATGATATTTTTATGAAGACTTTCAGTTCTACTGAAGAGGCG
>NC_134806.1:982500-987500 GCF_046742065.1 Oratosquilla oratoria | reverse complement strand
CTTGTGTGTGTTCATGTGTGTGTGTACGTGTTTGTGCGTGTGTGTGTGTAAATGTATTTGTGCGTGCGTGTATGTGTGTGTGTACGTGTGTTTGTATTTATGATTGCTTGTGTGGGTGGGTGTACGTGTATTTGTGTTTTCTTTTGTGTGTGCGTGCGTGCGTGTGTTCATGTGTGTGTGTGTGTGTGTGTGTGTGTGTGTGTGTGTGTGTGTGTGTGTGTGTGTGTGTGTGTGTGTGTGTGTGTGTGTGTGTGTGTAAGGTCCACAGCATGACCCACAGGTCGGACCATATTTGACCACTGAGATCTCATCCAGAGGAATAACAACATACGTTCACGGGACTAGCACGTGATCCAAGACAAATGGTGAGAGAGAGAGAGAGAGAGAGAGAGAGAGAGAGAGAGAGAGAGAGAGAGAGAGAGAGAGAGAGAGAGAGAGAAATAGAGAAGCAGAGAGAGAGAGAGAGAGAAAGAAAGAGAGGCAGAGAGAGAGAGAGAGAGAGAGAGAGAGAGAGAGAGAGAGAGAGAGAAAGTAGAGGTATTCATGGTTGAATGAAATTAAAATAGCCTGCATTGTCCAACAACATACTACTTTGTCGAAGAAGAAAAAATCATTTTCCAACTTTCACTTGAAGACATTGGCCCGACCCCTCTCCCCCTCTTCCCTTCCCCCTCTCACCCTCTCACCCTTCCCCCTCTCCCCTTCTTCTTTTACCCTTCTCCTACTCCCCCTTTCCCCTCTTCCCCTCTTCCATTTCTCCTCTCCTTTCTCCCCTTTTCCCCCCCTTTCCCCCTCCCTCTCTCCCTCTCTCCCTCTCTCCTCTCTCCCCCTCTCCCCTCTCCCCTTTCTCCTACCCTCTCTACCCCTGTCCCCCTCCCCCCTCCCTTTCCCCTCTCCCCCCTAACTTCCCCTCACTTTGACCGTGTGAATGGGGGTATTTGTTTGTCAAACATGTTTGACAAACGTGTTTGACAAACAAATACCCCCATTCATACGGTCAAACATAACTTCAAACACTTGTTTGACAAACTGGGTTTGACAAACAGTTTGTCCGTGTAAATGCCCCCATAAGAGTGTGATTATCTTCTTTTTATTCAAACATATCATGACAAGAAGAAGCAGGAAGGAGCTTTTGTTTGTCGCTGTACAAGCTCTCCCGTCTTTGTCACTCTTAAAATTACGTTTTACGATTATAATCGTTCCACGATGATCGTTCATGGGTCAACGATGATCGTCCAACGATTATCTAGAGCACCAATGCTTTGTTTTTGAATGGTCTAGTTTGCTTCGAGCTACACATTACGAAGCTGATTTAAAAATTAACCGAATCTACAACTAACATGCTTACCCAAATAGGAGACCAGTTAGGAAGCGTGTTACTCGTCATTGGCCGTGGTAGGATAATCGTACACAGCAAAACGTACCTTAAAGCCCTGTTCATACTAGCGGTTCCAATCACTGCGGTTTGTACCGCTGCGGTTCATTTACAATGTAATTCGGTGGAGGCGTTCACACACAACCGCGCAGTTTTTTCCTTGCACTGCAGCGGTTTCCGCGCGGTTCAAACCGTTAGTGTGAATAATTTGGCTAGTAATAACCGTGCTCAGCTAACCGCACTTTTACACTGGTATATATATATACATATATATATATATATATATATATATATATATATATATATGTATATATATATATAATGTATATATTGTATATATTGTATATATAATATCTTCATCAGTAAACCACTGTCAGACGTGAGACGGAACCGCATCTATAAGACGATGACCTGGCAGGGCCGCTTGTTACCTCCAATCTCCTTGTTATGGTTCCCTGGGTCGTTTAATGACGTCACGTAGCCCTGAATCACTTTCTTCGCATTTGGTCTCTAATCGGTCCTTTCGCTCCGTTTTGGGAAGGAAATTCGATTTCTTTAAGCACGAGAAATTAAGATCCTTTCCCATCAACGCGGTTACAAAAGATTACAAAGGATTACAAAGGAGGAGCATACTGATAGGAGACCTTTTGGTCCATAATTAGGTCGGATGCGAAAAAAATGATATTGAGAAATAAATGAATAAATAAAATAATAATATGAATAATAATAAATAAAATAGAAATAAATGAATATGTAAATCTAAATAATAAACAAACAAGTAAATAGTAAATGATAATAGAAGGACAGATAAATAATAATAAATGATAATCAAATAAATAATAAACAGACAGATAACAAACAAATAAACAAATAACATAAAATAGATGGCAGGCATTACAGCATCTTGCTTAGGAGTTTATCTAAACAAATCTGAAAACTTCGAACTGAACTACATTGCACTGCCTTTGCAGCAGGAAGTTTATTCCATTCATTAACTACATGTTTGGCGAGGTTGTTTCTACACATTTCCAAATTAAATCTACCTCCTGACAGTTGGAGACCTTTATTTCTTGTCTGATTCTCATGCAGCGTGAATTTTTTGTAACTTTTGATGTTGTCAATAAGGAGAGAATCACTGGTAAAGTCTATGAGTTACATTTCACCCGTCTTATGTGGAGGAATTTCAATTTGTTTTAAATCGCCAAATACGCTGGATTTTTTTTATACGTCTTATAGGCGGGAACTCTAATTTCTTTCCGCCTGTCGTGTACGCCAGATTATTCATATTTTTCGTGTCTTGTATGCGGGACCATATCGCCGGAGTTATACACACACACACACACGCACACACACACACACACACACACGCACACACACACACATGCACAATCACACACACACACACACACACACACACACACACACACACACACACACACACACACACACACACACACACACACACACACACACACACACACACACACATACACACACACACACACACACACACACACACACACACACACACACGCACACACACACATCATACTCACACACACACACACACACACACACACACACACACACACACACACACACACACACACACACACACACACACACACACACACACACACCCTTACCTCTCCACACACACACACACACACACACACACACACACACACACACACACACACACACACACACACACACACACACACACACACACACACACACACACACACACACACACACACATATATATATATATATATATATATATATATATATATATATATATATATACATATATATATATATATATATATACATATATATATATATATATATATATATATATATATATTACATGTGTCTTACATACGGGAATTAACTTTTTTTCGACCGTCTTATACACCAGAATTTGAAATTCATTATAACAGTCTTATGCAAAGGAAATTTAATTTCTTTCTATTCGTCTGATACGTGGGAATTGCAATATATTTAGACCCGTGTTATACAATGTTGACCTCTTTGCATTCGTCTTATTATATGTCGGATTTTCGTAGAAGAGTACATTGACGGCCTTGTATAAGAAGGCGTTTAGATGTGACTGAAAATGCAACCTTTGCCCTATGTACGCGTATAGGCAACGCAAGAGCGAAACCAACTTGCTAGCTTACAATAAATCGGTGAATTAATTAATCTGGCGTTACATATGATTACAAGGGAAGATGTCGACAGGAGACCTTTTGGTCCATAACTAGGTCAGATGCGAAAAAATATGTATAGATAAATAAATAAATTTATGAATAGAAAAATATATATATATAGATAAATAAATGAAATGAATAGATAACGATATATAATAAACAAGCAGATAAATAATGATAAATTATAATAATTTAATAGATTAAATATAATGTAATAAATGGCAGGCATTACATCATATTGTTTAGGTGTTTATCTAAATGAATATTAAAAGTTCGAACTGTACTACATTGCTGTACTCCCTGCCTTTGCAGCAGGAAGTTCATTCCATTCATTTACTACACGGTTGGCGAAGTTGTTTTTACCCATTTCCAAATCAAATCTGTCTCCTGACAGTTTGAAACTATTATTTCTTGTCTGATGTGCATTCAATGTGAAAATTTCGTCACTTTTGGTGTAAATTCCCTTTAGAATCTTAAAGACCTGTATCAAGTGGCCCCCGAGTCTACCCTTTTTTAGGGAAAATATATTAATTTGTTTTAGTCGATTTTTGTATTATTCATCTCTGATATTGGAATCAGTTTTGTGACTCGCCGTTGTACTTTTTCCAATCTGTCAATGTCTTTAACGAGATTCGGTGACCATACGGAAACAGCATATTCCAAATATAAACGAACTAACGATTTATATAGCTTGTTAATAAGAGATGGACTTTTGAAGTCAAAAGATCGCGCAATCAGTTCTAGAATCTTATTTGCTTTCTCTAAGGCGGAAATACACTGCTTAGATTATTTGAGATCATTACTGATAATTACGCCGATATCCTTTTCGCTATCCACTTTTGTTAATGAATTTCCAAATGACTTGTAATCGTACTTATTATTTTTACCTATTTGTATAACCTTACATTTACTTGTGTTAAATTTCATAAGCCGCTTTTCATACTATTGCTGTAGTTTATCTAAATCTTCTTGAATATCTAATTGGTTTAATTGATCATTTGCCATTACATACAGCTCTATATCATCAGCAAATTTGTAAACAATAGATTTCAGTCCGTGGTCTATATAATTTATAAATACTATGAATAGAAGTGGCTCAAGAACGGAACCCTGAGGAACTCCACTCGTAATATTTTTCCTTGTAGAAGTTGTACCATTTAGAACAACTCTTTGTCTACGATCGTTTAACCAGTTACTAGCCCAGCTTAATAGGGTACCAATTATTCCGTGTGAAGCTAATTTAACAAGTAGTCTTTCGTGCGGGACGGTATCAAAAGCCTTCGCAAAGTGCAGGTATATTAAATCTATGTTATTTCTTTTGTCATAATTTGAGAAGACTGTGTTGTAGAATACGAGTAGGCTAATCACACAAGAACGTTTCTATCAGAATCCATGCTGGCTATCATTTA
>NC_134806.1:960000-972500 GCF_046742065.1 Oratosquilla oratoria | reverse complement strand
TCACGTGGACTCAGATCGTCTGTAAACGAAGAGAGAAAGAGAGAAAGAGAGAACAAAAAGATAAAAATTAAAAAGGGAAAATAAAATGAAATTAGATATAATGAATCCTGATTAGATTAAAATAAGATAAAAATGGAGTAAACTACAAGACAAATAAAAAGAAAAGAAGGAAATGGCTAAGAATGAGAATAATAAAGAGGAGGAGAGATGAGAAAAGATAAAGAGAAAAGGATAAAGGGAAGAAGAAGGGAAAAGAGGAGAGAAGGGAAAAAAGAGAAAAAAGAAAAAGAAAAGAAGGTAAAAAAAAAAGGAAAATATTGAAGAAGAGAAAGAAAGAGGAAAAGAAAGAACGAAAAAGAGGAAAGTAGAGCAGGAGGAAAGTAATAAAGAAGAGGAAGAAAAAGAGGAAAAGGAAAAATAGAAAAATGAAAGAATGAAGGTGATAAAGAAAAGAAAACTAAAATAAGAGAAGAGAAGAAAAAAGAAAGCAGAAAAAAGAGGAGGAAAGGGACGAAGACAAGGATAGAAAAGACAAATAAAAAAAAGAGAAGGAAGGGAGAGACAAAAACAAACACGAAGGCAGAAAGAAGGAAAGGGGAGAAATAAATAAATAAAGAAAAAGAAGAAATGATAAAAATAAAATGAAAATAAGGAAATGCCAATTAAGGACTTGACACTGCGAGTGTGTGTACGCGTGTGAAGGCAGAAAGGAACAAATAAAAGAAAGAAAGAGGAGAAAGAAATAAAATAAAGGAGAAATTATAAAAAGAAAATGAAAATAAGGAAATGCCAATTGAATACTTGACAATGCGAGGGTGTGGACGCGTGCGAAGAAACAAATGCACGATTTCCTTCATGAGCGTAATGGCCCAAACCTGTGGGTCACGTTCAAGGAAGCCAGAAAGTATTCCAAAGTCCCCCCGCGAGGAAATCGCTCAAATATTTCCGAGTTGTACTCCTGTCCACGACTCAAAAATTGCCAGTCACTCCTTTTAGAAAGTCCTCAACACCCTCAGCCACCTTATGACGTACACTTTATTCACGTTTCTGGCTAAAAAGTCAATTTAATCCAGACAGTGGGTGTGTATTTGATTCAAAAGGTCCGAGTTCGATTCCTGCTGCGAGCCGTTACTCCAACTCTCGCGGGCGGGGAGTTGGGTGTGTTTGCGTGTTTATAATAAGGTCACAGCATTACCCATAGTTCGGTCATAAAGGAGCTCTGAGCTCTCATTCGGGAGGGTAGTAACTGTCGATCTCGAGTCCAGCATGTGATCCAATTGCACGGTTGAGCAATCTGAACTGGATTCTCAAACGGCAAGTAATCTAATTGGGGAAGTTTACTTTTAATCATACTTCACCTTAGAGGGGGTCTGAGAGGAAGGTGCATTGTTTTGTTTACATTCTGTGTCGCAGACATAATAATAACCGCATTTGCTAAAGAATTATAATTACATGTATGGTAAATGTCGTCTGAATAGGATTGGAAATATATATACGTTGGTTATGTTTTTATATATAAGGTTTAGAATTGGTAAATTATCTTTTAAATGTGTTTAAAATTTGTGTACTAAAGACATCACACCGACATGACGTCACACCTCTATCATAAATGTCGACATTTTCGTCGTGGCGACCATTTCTTATTTTTTTTCCTAAGAAGGGATAGTTTGAGTGGATGGTGGTTTAAAATAGACAGATGACATGTTTTTGCGAGGAATGGGTGAGGTGGTGGAACAACAGAAGCATGGATCAACGCCGTCTAACTGTATATATGAACGCAGCCCAAGGTAGAAGCCCGATTTCTAGGTCACCAATGGCGGGAGAGGAAGGTTGTGACGCCACAGTTCCTTGACCAATAAGAACGCGGGGTTGCTGCGACGTCATTGGAATTCAGCCAATGAGCGTTCGTTTGTAACCAATTTTAAAATATACGTGGAAACCGTACAATGTCTTTCTATATAGTAATAAGATTTCTAAAAGTTAAGAAACTATTAAACTATTCATCGAATATGCAAGGAATGACAAATATTTTGGCGAAAGAAATGGAGGAAGAAAGAGATGAAAGAGAAGAAAATAAATAAGAAATTAAATAAAATAGAAAATAGAAAAAAATAATTACCGTGGCTGTTCTAGGAACTAATGTAAGACAGGGCGAAGAAAATAGAAATTCTTTAAATCCTTAAAGTATTTTAACGTACTCTAACGTATTTCAACGTACTTTAACGTATTTTAACGCAATTTAACGTATTTTAGCGTATTATAACGTATATAAGGTATTTTAACGTAATTTAACGTATTTTAACGTACTTTAACGTGTTTTAACGTACTTTAGCGTATTCTATCTTAAATGAAGACAGACAGTGTTTATTAATGGAGAAGATAATTCTACAAAATTGCGTCTGATAAGACTTAAAATTATTAAACAGAAAAAATATATGAAATATATATAATACAGTATTAGGTCGCCAATAATATTTTAGAGATAAATAGATTCATAGATGATTGGAAATGATCCACATGTTTACAGAATCTATATATGATTAGTATGACCATTCAGAGCAGATGATTGGGGTTCTTAAGTAATTTGGGAGGAATTGATGAGTTGATTGTTTAAATTAATTTCCATTTTTTTTATTCTAAGTTAATAAAACCACTCGGAGCAGGGTAGAATAAATAGATAAATAAATTAAAATTCTCGCAAACTGATTGGTCGTGACTGGCTTGTGACATCATTCCAATCATTACTGAATCATAACTAATCAGTTATGTCATTTTCGTTAATTATTGTTAAGAATTGTTAATCAAATATACTGCCAACAATGATAATAATAACTGTATTTTGTTGTTAATTTATGTTGTCAGATCCTGTGACAACACTAACTTCTACTTGCAGTCCTTGTGACAACATCATGTTGCTTGTGGTGACAGAAGGTGTACATGTTGTCAGTATATTGGTTATGTTTATTATCAACCGTTGTTTGTTGTCAATGTTGTCAGACAATCAGTGTTGCCATGTTGCCCAGGATGTTGGAAATATTAGTGATGTCAGCTTTGTGTTAGCAGGAGAGATAAGCGTGACAAAGAGTTCAATGTTGTCAGAGGCCATTGATGTTGTCAGAGACAACAGATCCACTAGAGATGCTCCTGCCAACATTGGGTAAAGGTTGTCGGAGATGAGGCAGGTGTTGTAGGTGCTGGGAGGGTGTGGTCCTGACAACATGGAGAGGTGTTGTCAGAGAGAGGTTATGGTGGAAGAGGTGGAGGAGGAGGAGGAGGAGGAAGAGGAGGAGGAGGTGATGGTATTGGAGGAGGAGACAGAAGCGTTGTAGGAAGAAGAGGCGGATGGGGAAGAGGAGGAAGAAGAGAAGGAGGGGAGGAGGAGAAGGAGAAGGGGGAAGAGTAGGGAAAGAGGAGTGAGTAAACGGAGGAGGAGGAGAAAGAGGAGGTGGAGGAAGAAGAGGCAGAGAAGGAGGAGGAGGAGGAGGACGAAGAAAAAGAGGAGGTGGAGGAAGAAGAGGCAGAGAAGGAGGAGGAGGAGGAGGACGAAGAAAAAGAGGAGGGCGAGGAAACAGGAGAAAAAGAGAAAACAGAGGAGGAGAAGGAGGAGGAGGTGAAGGAAGAAGAGACAGAGAAGGAGGAGGAGAAGGAGGACGAAGAAACAGAAGAAAAAGAGGAAACGGAGGTGGAGGAGGAGGAAGAGGAGGAGGAGGAGGCGGAGGTGAGTAGCTGCAGGTGATAGCAAAGTCAGCGAAGGGAGGGAGGAAGGAGGAGGAGAAAGGAGGAGGAGGAGAAGGAGGAGGAGGAAGGAGGGAACCCGCAGGTTTGCCTCAGCTCAGTAGTGGCTGTGACGTGGTGCCGTGAGTTCTCAACCCGCACGCGCGCGCCTAAAGCAGGGAACCCTCAAGTTGCGATCCAAGAAAAGTATCCGAACTCTTTAAGAAAAAAAAAAAAAGGGACAGAAGAGGAGACACGGTGTGTGCGTGTGCGTGCGCGCGCCTATGCGGTTATAAGATTTTTTTTTAAATTTAGTCTTAGTTAAGAAAAATAAAGAAATGTCGATGAAGATTTGGACAATTTTGAGCGCAGTACTGGCCACAGGTAAGTCAAAACTGACATAACAAACAATAAATGTACACTAACATATATATATATATATATGTATATATATATATATATATATATATATTTATATGTGTGTGTGTGTGTGTGTGTATATATATATATATAATATATATATATATATATATATTACAAATTATTACTATTCACCTGTTTGTTTATCATTTATCATTATCTATTTATTTTATTCGTTTATTTGTTTATTTATCTATTTATTAAATTATTTTTTCGCATCTGACCTAGTTATCGACCAAAAGGCATGTTCTTCCTTTGTAATATATACATATATATATATATATATATATATATATATATATATATATATATATATATATTCATATATATAATGCTGTCGACTTTAACAACACATGCATTATATATATATATATATATATATATATATATATATATATATATATATATATATATGTGTGTGTGTGTGTGTGTGTGTGTGTGTGTGTGTGTGTGTGTGTGTGTGTGTGTGTGTGTGTGTGCGTGTTAGTCAGTTTAAGCATTAGGAGATAAAATATCTAGGAAAATCTAAGTTTGTAAATGGCGGCCACTAGAGGACAAATATTCTTGACCCATCGCTCCGAAACCTCTCACCGTAGATCACTCTGTTTTGTACTGGATTGGCTACCCAAGCACACAGGGCAAAGGTGAACTCTTCTGGTGTAATTTTAGGCCAGAGTACGCCGTAAAATTTTACGTCAGAACGCCTCTGTTCTGGGTACAGGTTTTTCGGTCGTAATCTGACATAGAACTCGGATTTCAGAACATTTCTTTTCTGTGCTTAGATTTGAGGTCAGTATCTGTCATAAAATATGACGTCAGAAAAATATTTTAGGTCAGAATCTGACATTATGACGTCAAAATACTTCTTTAAGTTTAAATGACAAAATTTGGTCATTAAATGCTAAATTAGGTTAGTTGGAACTCCTTTAAGAGCTTTTATGTGATTCGCCAGATAATTTGAGGCGACATGACGTCAAGTCGAGGCAATCAAAAATTGAAACGATATGACGTCACGTCGGAGGTGATCAGGAGTTGAGGCGACATGACGTCACGTCGGAGGCGATCAGGAGTTGAGACGACATGACATCAGGTCGTTTCAATGAAAAGCTGATATGACATGAGGTCAAGTCAAATCCATTGGAAACCAAGTCGACATGACGTCAAGTCGAGACGATCAGAAACAAAGGCGATTTGATGTCAAGTCAAGGTGATCAGAAACTAAAGCGACATGACGTCAAGTCAAGGTGATCAGAAACTAAAGCGACATGACGTCAAGTCGAGGCGATAAAATATGGAAGCGACATAACGTCAAATCGAGGCGATCAGTAACTTAAGCGACATGACGTCAAGCCGGGGCGATAAAATATCGAGGCGATGAAATATGGAAGCGACATTTCGTCAAGTCGAGGGGATCAGAAACTAAAGCGACATGACGTCAAGTCGAGGCGATAAAATATCGAGACGGCAATAAAAAAGATAAGACATGACGTCAGGCCGAGGCGAAAAGAAGTCAAAACGACATGACGTCACGTCGAGGCGAAAAAAAAATCAATACGAAATAACATCAAATCGAGACGATCAGAAATTGAGACGACATGACGTCATGTCGTGGCGACCAAAACCTTCGACGACATGACGTCAAGTCGAGGCGAAAAGGAGTTGAAACGACATGGGGTCACTTTAGAGGGTCGCATTATATCAGAACTACACTAAGGAAGGTCACATTGTTCCTTCTCGCTGGCCGAGGGCTCTGAGGTTGGTTTCTTTCAAGTTCAAGGTGAAGACGAGGCCAACCCTTGACACTAACCCCTAATCAGTCTTCCTTCACCCTGGGGAGTCTTCATCGAGACCTTAAACAAAGACTTCCTTGACTCTTCTGTTACAAAACGGTTAAAGTTGTAAAATACAGTGGAAATGGTTAATCTTATTTCTGAGTGCTCAATGGCTAACTGCCATTTTTGACTCGTTCGGGTTACAAGGGCACAGGAAATATGTGTAAATACGTGTATACATACATATATATATACATACATACATACATGCGTGTATACATACATACGTACATAAATGCATACATACGCACATACATATATATGTACTTACATGCAAACATACCCACCCACCTACATACACACATAATACATACGTACATGCAAATATACCCACCCACCTACATACATACATACATACATACATACATACATACATACATACATACATACATACATACATACATACATACATACATACATAATACATATACATACACACATGCATACATACATACATACATACATACATAAATACATACATACATACATACATACATACATACATACATACATACATACATACATACATACATACATACATACATACATACATACATACACCTCGTGGCGCAGTGGTTAGTTCTTGCCTGCCACTATGGCGGTCCGGGTTCGAATCCCAACCAGAGCTGAAATTATGTCAGTATCACTGTGCTGCGGATTGTTACTCCAACTCTCGTGGGCGGGGAGTTGGGTGTGTGTGTGCGCGTGTAAGGTCACAGCATTACCCATAGATTGGTCATATACGAGCTCTGAGCTCTCTTCCGATAGTGAAATGGCTTTCGATCACGAGTCCAACACGTGATCCAAAGACCGTGGTGAATCACATAAATGCATACATACATACATACATACATACATACATACATACATACATACATACATACATACATACATACATACATACATACATACATACATACATAGTAACCTCCCCTTTATTTGTAATTTAAATTCTGACCATCACAATTACTTTCGAGGTTTATGAAAATAAACAAACAGACACATAAATAAAATAAAACCGAACCCATAGACTAACTTATTTAATAAATGAATATTGTAAAATACATTCAATATTGTTCCTGACTCATAGCGTCATGTCGTCTAGCTAGAGCTCGTGACGTCATGTCGTCCAAAGTTCATGACGTCAAGTGGCCCAGCCAGAGCGCGTGACGTAATATCGCCCAGCCAGAGCACATGACGTCATGTCGACCAGCCAGAGCTAATGACGTCATGTTGCCCAGGCAGAACTCATGACGTCATGTTGTCCAGCCAGAGCTCGTGACGTCATGTCGTCCAGCCAGAGCTCGTGACGTCATGTCGCCCAGCCCAGCCTTATGACGTCAAGTCGTTATCATTACTTCCGTGTGTGTATATATGTGTGTGTGTGTGTGTGTGTGTGTGCGTGTGTGTGTGTGTGTGTGTGTGTGTATTCAATTCATATATTTATTAATGAATAAATACATATATTTTCATATATGTCTGGATATTCTCACACGCATGAGACCAGGATCTACCGCTACTTTTCCCAGGAGGGTAAGAAAGCGATTTCCCGCGCGTTTGGGGTCATTTCCAGTACTTTCCTGCCTGGAACATGTCATTTCCAGACGTGTTGCACAGCCCCCTCGTGGTAACTCATCTCAAATTGCATTTCCACTGCATTTTAGCGACCGCAGCTCGCGGGCGACCATAGGGCAGTGGATGGACGTTGTGGAACGCGGCCTTAGGTTCCTGGGCCGACGTTTGTGTTGGTTATTTGTCTTCCGTTTTCTTTCCTCCTCTGCGTTTTCTCTTTCTCTTTTCCTCTCTTTTTCCCCTTCTCTTTCTTTTAATCTCTCTCTTATTTGAGGTGTTTAATTTTACTCTTTTTCACAATTTCACTTCTTTCTATTCTCTCGTTTCATTTATTCTCGTTTGTTTTATTATTTATTGTTTTTATTAATGTGTTTCTTGTTCCTCCTTTCTCAGCTATTAATTCTCTCCTTATTCTTGTTCCTCTTTTTTCTCCGTGTGTGTTTGTGTGTTTGTGTGTGTGTGTGTGTGCGTGTGTGTTTGTGTGTGAGTGTGTGTGTGTTTGTGTGCGTATGTTCCCATGCATATAATAATGTACAGTGATTTATGGTCGTTAATAAACTTGATGACTGCATCCGAACATATGTCAGATATGTAATGAGAGAGAGAGAGAGAGAGAGAGAGAGAGAGAGAGAGAGAGAGAGAGAGAGAGAGAGAGAGAGAGAGAGAGAGAAAGAGAGAGAGAGGAGGGTGCGGGTGGGAGTGAGAGGGTGAGAAAAGAGGGGAGAGAGAGAGGGGAAGAGGGGGAGAGGGAGGAGGAGGTAACGAGTGGGAAGGGAGGGACTGGAAGGGAAGTGGGAGGGGGAGGGGGAGGGGGAGTGGGAGGGAGGGAGGGGAGATGGTGGGAATGTGGGAGGGGGAGACGTGTTAAGAAGGGGTGGGGGGAATTTGGGGGGATTGTGGGGATGGGGGGATTGGTAAGACAGAAGCGTCTAAGAGTGCTGGAAGCCTGGAAAGATTGCTTCCTTGTGTCTTGGACAGTTTCCAGGAAGGTCATATGTACTCCCCCCCCCCCGCACTCCGAACGTAAAAAAATAATTAGATAAAATAAAATAAATAGATAAATAAATAGACAAAGTCTAGATGCAAAGGGAATTAAATAAGTAAAGAGATTGATAAGTAAATAAAAAGATAAGTAGATAAAAGATTAATAGATAAATAAATGAATGGACAAATGAACAAATAAATGAATAGGTAGATAGATAAAGAGGTTCTTTTAATGTATCATTTGGGTAGGTTTTTGACAACACATCACAGCATAGTACAGCATAGTATAGCATATGCACAGGATGACAGGGCGTGGGGGAAGGGGAAAGAGGGAAGGGGGAAGGGGAAAGGGGGAAGGTAGGAGGGGAAAGTGAGAAAGGTGGAGGGAAAGGGAGGAAGAGGGGAAGGTGAAAGGAAGAGGAGGGAGAGGGGAAAGTGAGAAAGGGAGAAAGGTGGAAAGTGGAAAGGAAGAGGGAGGAGAGGGGAGAGGTGAAGGTGGTGGAAGGAGTAAGAGGGGAGAAGGTCAGGAGTGGGGGGGAGTGGGAGTGGGAGGGGCACGTGCGCGCGCACACACACACACACACACACACACACACACACACACACACACACACACACACACACACACACACACACACACACACACACACACACACACACACACACACAAGTCCAATTAAAGCAACGGAAATAGAATAATGGAAAAAAGGGTGTAATTATTTTGGCCGACTCAGTGTACAATATGCGCCGACATTTACCATAACGGATATTATATATATATATATATATATATATATATATGTCTGTCTATTTATATATATATATATATATATATATATGTAAGTCTATATATATATATGTATGTATGTATGTATACATATATGTATATATATATATATATATATATATATATATATATGTATATATATATATACATATATTTGTATATATATATATATATATTTGTGTGTATATATATATATATATATATACATACATATATATACGAAATAGGGAGACACCATATATACATTGTCGAAATAAGGAGGCACCTGTACTCCCCTTATCTCTCCTCCCCTCCCCCTCCTTTTCCCCCTCCTCCTCTTCCTCTCCTCTCTCATCTCCCCTCCTCCCTCCCTCCTCTTTCTCCACCTTTTCTTCTCCCTCTTCTCTAACTTTCCCCCTTCTCCCTCCACCTCCTCCCTCCTCCTCCTCTTCCCCCTCCTCCTCTTCCTCTCCTCTCTCATCTCCCCTCCTCCCTTCCTCCTCTTTCTCCTCCTTTTCTTCTCCTACTTCTCTAACTTTCCCCCTTCTCCCTCCACCTCCTCCCTCCCTTTGTCCTCCCTCTTCCTTCCTCCTCCTCTTCCTCCCTCTTCCCCCTCCTCCTCCCTCCTCCCCTCTCCCTTCCCCCTCCTCCAGTTCTTCCTTTTTCCTCTCTCTCCATACACCTTCTTCCTCCTTCGTCTTCTTCCACCCTCCTCTTGCCTCTTCCTCCTCCTCCTCCCTCTTACTCCCCTCCTCCAGCTCTTCCTTTCTTCCCTCCCCTTCCTCCCCTTCCTCCTCCTCTTTCTCCCTCCTCCTCCTCCTCCCTCTTCCTTCTCCCTCCATTCTCCTCCCTCTCCTCGTCCTCCTTCCCTTGTTCTCCCTCCCATCGTTCTCATTCCCTCTCCTAACTCCCCCTTCCCCTCCCCTTCCGCCCTCCCCCTCCCACTCGTCCTCGTAAAAAAAAGAAAATCGAGAAAAGGTAATTGACTCCAAAAAAGGTATTAAAGAAAGAAAGAAAAAAATCATAATGATAAGTAGAAAAAAATAGCTGTACTCTTCCGCGTCAATCTAGCTTGCATTATGAGAAGACTTAGACAGTGAGAGATTTTGACTGATGTAGACGTCAAGATAAAGACCATCTTGAGCGGATGTAACGCCTTTGTTAAGGATGATTGACGCATCATATATATATATATATATATATATATATATATATATGTATGTGTATATATATATATATATATATATATATATATATATATGTATGTGTATATATATATGTATATATGTGTATATATATGTATATGTATATGTATATATATATATATATATATATATATATATAATATGTGTGTGTGTGTGTTTGATTCACCCGATGGTCTTGCATCACGTGTTGAACTCGTGATCGACAGTTATTTCCCTTCCGATCTATGGGTGATGCTGTGTCCTTACACGCACACACACACCCAACTCCCAGCTTACGAGAGTTTGAGTAACAACCCACAGTGGAGTGATACTGAAATTATTTCAGCCCTGGGCGGGATTCGAACCCGGACCGCCATAGTGGCCGCCGGGAACTCTACCAACTACGCCACGAGTGTGTGTGTGTGTGTGTGTGTGTGTGTGTGTGTGTGTGTGTGTGTGTGTGTGTGTGTGTGTGTGTGTGTGTGTGTGTGTGTGCCCCCCCCCTGCCGGCCAGAGGGGGGTAGATGGTTAAAAAGAGGTCAGGCAGATGGTTCTGAGAAGCCTCCTTGGACAGATGGTCCCCGGCAGATGGACACGGAAGATAGGGATCCCGTAGGACCCGGTTTGAGTCCTTCTATGGGTCAGGGAGGAGGAGGGATGGAGGAGGAGGTGGTTGTGGAGGAAGATGAGTGTTAGGTGGAGGAGAAGTAAGTGGAGGAGGAGGGGAGGTAGAGGAGGAGGAGGAAGAGGAGGAGTAGGAGAAGGAGGGAGAGGAGGAGGAGGAGGATGAGGATGAGGAGGAATGCGAGGAGGTGGATATTGAGGAGGAAGAGAAGTGTCAGGAAGAAGAGAGTGAGGAAGAAAAGGAGGAGAGAGAGAGAGAGAGAGAGAGAGAGAGAGAGAGAGAGAGAGAAGAGTTTTAAGAGTAAGTGCGAAGGAGGAATGAAAGGACGAAGAGGAGGAGAAGCGAGACAAGGAGGAAAAGGAAGGAGTGGAGGAAGAAAAGGAGGAGGAGGAGGAGGAGGAGGAGGTGAAAAATAAGTAGGAAGAGGAATGGGAGGAAGAGGAGGTGGAGGAGAGAAGAAGAAGAAGGAGGAGGAAGAGGAGGAGGAGGAGGAGGAGGAGGGGAAACAAAAGGAGGAGTTTGATGGATAAACGAGAAGCCAGAGACCCATTGGTCCTTATAAAGCTGTTTCGATACCTAATCTATCTTTAATTCTATTATTACTATTTTTCATCTTAATCTAGAAATAGATAATTATAGTTGGGGATTTGTTGGGAGAGCATGCCGACAGGAGACCTTTTGGTCCATAAATAGGTCGCATGCAGGAAAAATATATGTAATGATAAATATATAAATAAGTGAATAAGGAAACAAATAAATAATGATTCCCTATATATAAACAGCGAGACTGAAGAAAGAGTAATTTGCTACGTCTTTCTGAGATTTGTTATGATACAATTCATGACCACGAATTGCGTTGGAATTGTCAATTTTTATATAATTTTCCACGTCCATGTTTTCAATTTCTTTTGACAATTTTGAGGACTTCAGTTGATCTCTTCTCATTCTTCGTTTCGAGAAAATAAATCAATTTAGTTCACTTAAGCGCTCATCGTAAGGCTTGTTCCGCAGGAAGAAGAGGAGGAGGAGGAGGAGGAGAAAGAAGATGAGGAGGAAAAGAAGTAATGGAGGAGGAGGAGGAGGAGGGAGGGGAAGAGAAGCAGGAGATTGAGGAAGAGAAAGGAGGAAGAGGAGGAGGAGGAATGGGAGGTAGAGGAAGAGGAAGATGAGGACGAGGAGGAGGAGGAGTGGGAGGTAAGGGAGGAGGACGAGGAGGAAGACGATGAGGAGGAGGAGGAGGAGTGTTTACGCTACGGGCACCTAACGGAGCATCTGCCTCCTCCTTCCTCCCTCCCACTCCCTCCGCCCTACTCTTTCCGTCTTAACGCCCTCGTCCACCTCCTCCTCCTCTTCCTCCTCCTCCTTCTCCTCCTCCTACTCCTCCTCTTCCTCCTTCTCATTCT
>NC_134806.1:942500-950000 GCF_046742065.1 Oratosquilla oratoria | reverse complement strand
ACTAGTAATCCATCAACTAGAAAGAAAAATGGTCGATTCTCAAATGAATAGAATTATCTGGAGTTAGAATAAGTTCTTTGTGTGTGTGTGTGTGTGTGTGTGTGTGTGTGTGTGTGTGTGTGTGTGTGTGTGTGTGTGTGTGTGTGTGTGTGTCTGAGTGTCTGCGTGCCTGTTTGTATGTGTGGGTCTGAGTGTTTGCCTGTGTGTGTCTGTATGTGTCTGAATGTGTCTGTATATGTGTGACTGAGTGTGTCTGTCTGTCTGTTTGTATATATGTATGTGTGTATCTGCGTGTATATATGTGTGTCTGTATACGTGTCTGCGTGTGCGTGTATGTGTGTGTGTGTCTGTTGGTACAACTATGTGTGTGTCTGAGTATGTCTGTCTATTTGTGTGTCTCTAAGTGTGTCTGTCTGTTTGTATGTGTGTGTCTGTCTGTTTGTATGTGCGTGTCTGAGTGTGTCTGCCTGTCTGTCTGTTTGTAAATATGTATGCGTATGCTGTATGTAGGCCTATGCGTGCGTGTGTGTGCTGTATGCGTGCGTGTGTCTGTGTGTGTACGTCTGTGTATGTGTGTGTGTGTGTGTGTGTGTGTGTGTGTGTGTGCGTGTGTGTGTGTGTGTGTGCGTGCATATGTATACATACCCGGATTCGGTTCTATCCGGTCGTGACGCCCAAGAGAAAGACCGGAAATGGCCGGCCGGAGGCTTTCACCGTCCCGGCCCCGGCCCCGACGCCGGTGAGTGACTCAAGGCGTCCGGCTCCGTCTCTGGTGTCCCGGATTCGAGACCCGGGGTTCCTTCGGTGTCCCGGATAGTAGCGTGCCAGGGCGTCGGGTTGCCCAGCCTTAGCGTGCCGGATATGGATCCTTCCCCTCTCATTAAAGATATATATATATATATATATATATATATATGTATATGTATGTATATATGCATGTACATGTACATAACGAAATAAATACAAAAATCATACACGTAAACGTATCTAATAAAAATAGATACAGTATATGAATAGGATAGAATAAAACAATAAAATAATATTCAGCAAACAAATCAAAGAATTAAATGAATTAAAAAAAGTAAAATAAAATGAAGATGGAATAAGATAAAATATATGCAAATAAAGTAAAATAAAACAAAAAACAAATCAAATCAAATCAAATAATATATGATAAAGTAAAATAATAATAGATTGGAATGCATCAACGCATAAGATGAATTTTCTAAATATATATATATATATATATATATATATATATGTATATATATACACATACATATATATATACATATATATATATACATTATATACATTATATATACATACATACATATATGTATATATATATATGTATATATATATACATTATATATACATACATACATATATGTATATATATATATATGTATATATATGCTGGGACATTGTGACAACTTGATAAAGGTGGAAAAAGAAGTCGCGGGTCTAGTTCCGAGTTTCTGAGTTTATTCCTGACCGGTTTCGCTCTATGCTTCTTCAGAGGGAAGAGGCATAGAGCGAAACCGGCCAGGAATAAACTCAGAAATTTGGAACTGGACCCGTGAATTCTTTTTCCACCTTCATACACACACACATACACACACACACACACACACACACACACACACACACACACACACACACACACACACACACACATACACACATACACAGATATATGTACACACACACACACATACATATATATATATATACATATATTTATATATATGTATATATATAGTATATATATACATACATATATATATATATATATATATATATATATATATTGGAAGTAGGCCATTGATAATGCATGCGTTGTTAAAGTCAACAGCTGTGATTGCATTATTCTGTTTATAGAATTTCTTTTCTACGTTACGCACCAATGTGCGGTCATCTGGATGCAGATTTCGTAGTAGAGTACTGAAGTCCATGGTATTTTCCTCTAGACGTCTTTCGGCCTTAACTGGCCATCTTCAGGAGGTGTTGTCTGGTTAAATTGTTGACAACACCTCCTGAAGATGGCCAGTTAGGGCCGAAAGACGTCTAGAGGAAAACACCATGGACTTCAGTGCTCTACTCAGAAATCTGCATCCAGACGACCGCACATTGGTGCGTAACATAGAAAAGAAATTCTATAAACAGAATAATGCTATCTCAGCTGTTGACTTTAACAACGCATATATATATATATATATATATATATATATATATATATATACATATATATATATATATATATATATATATATATATATATATATATATATATATACATACATATAAGGATACGGCCAAGTATATTTGAGAGAAATGCCTTTATAAGGTTTCATGGACAGGACGATGACTTACAGGGAGGGGTACGGGAGGAAGGGGGAGGAGGTCGTCAGACGGGTTTCTTTGTCAAAGGACGAGTAAGGTCCTGTCTCTATTCATCCCTGTCTGTCTCTCTCTGCCTGTCTATCTCTCACTCGCTCTCTCTTTCTGTCTGTCTCTCTTTGCCTGTCTATCTCTCTCTCTCTATCTATCTATCTATCTATCTATCTAACTTTCTTTCTCTTGATCTGCTTTTTTTATAAGCCTTTATTTTTCTTTCATTATGATTATTTCCTCTCTTCCATCTCTTCTTCTCTAATTTCTCCTTTTTCCTCTTTCTTACCTTATTTTCATTTTTCTCATTCATTCGCTCGTTTTCAAACTTCCAAGACTTATCTTTTTCGTTTTGTTTTTAAATCGTTATTTTCTTGCTTTCGAACGATCTCCTTTGATAGTTTTTCCATCGTTACAACTGTCTAAGTCGTCAATGTAACGATTCCAGTATCCGTTACAAGTAATGACGGTTGTGATGATCGATATGATGAGTGTGATGTTTTTGAACGCTGTTGATATGGCAATTGTTATTGTTTTCGTTGTTATGGGTATTTTCTGTTAATTTCTACAATTTCTTGTTATTTTGGGGGGTTATACGTATTTATACTAAGTCTGTATTGGTATGTTTTTGTTATATTTATTGTCGTTTATTTTTGTTCGGGGAAATGGACAGTGGAAGCATTTTCTAAAGAATTTTAACTTATTCATTTACTTATCTATTATTTTATTTACTTACATATATATAAATATATATATATATATATATATATATATATATTTACTTATTTATTTATTTCTATATTTGTTTACTTATCTATCTATTTATTTGTTTATCTATATATTTATCTACTTATTTTTCCCCGAAAGTTCATATACAATTCGAACACTGCCTCATTCCTCTCTTTTCTTTTATTTTCTTTTTCTCTCTTTCCTCCTTTCTTTATGGAACGTCTTGTTCCCACGTTATTTGGGCATTGAACGCCCTTGTGATTTCGTTTTGTGGAAATTAAATTGAAATAAGACAAATAGATTTCAAAATATATCGTCGTCTTGATCGAAACCATTTCGAGCTTTTACGGTTCACAGGACGACATTGATGACGTCACAGAAAATGTAGGTTCCTTCTCTTGGCACAGATATATATTTTTTGGCGGAAAAACCGGTTTGTCATCGTGATTTACAATATCTTAGTATTCATAAGTGTTACTCTCTCTCAATGCACAGTCGAATTTCATTGAGAATTGTGATGTTTAATCCACAAAAAAAAAAAAAAAAATTAAAACAACGTACCTGAGATGGCAAGAGCGAGTATAACGGTAAACCATCTGACGCAAGCCATCCTCCCGCGCGCAAAACACGGCCTTATGTCGTCATATCATAGACATCAAAATCGCAAGCCAAGTGTTTTCCCAAACACGAAGAGTGACAAGGAATTTCCACCTTTATGCTATCATGTCGTAGAGGCCAGAATGGTTTGCTTTCGTGGCCGTCATCGCTAGCGGTCGCTTACGGTTTTCGTGTTGAGTCCGGTAGGCGTTGTGTTATGGTTGCATAAGGGCTATTTTAGCGTGGTGACCCCGTAGTGCGTCCGTCCAAAGAATGCTACGGGCTCAGGCAGAGTTCCAATACTGATGAAGGTGTCTTTACAGGAAGACAGCTCGACCTAAATCTTTTTATTTAATTTTTTTTTTTTCATAAATGTCGACATTTTGTCTTAATCTCTCCTGCTCATGTTCTTGTTATTTTTTATTTTCTTTAATTTCATTTTATTTACTTTGTTATTTCATTATTTCTACTTTTTTTTTGTTTTTAAATTTGCCATTTCTTCCTCTTCTTCATCCTTCTCTGCCTCATCCTCTTCCTCTTCGTCCTTCTCTTTCTTCTCCTTCTCCTCTTCCTCTTCCTATTTCTCTAACTCATCCACCACCTCCTCTCCTGCCTCTTTTCCTCTCTTCCCTTCTTTCTTCTCCTCCTACTCCCCTTCCTCCTCTTCCTCCTCCTCTTCTTCCTCCTCCTCCCCTTATCCTTCTTCGTCCTCTTCCTATTCTACCTCTTACTCCTCCTCCTCCTCCTCTTCTTCATCCTTGTCTTGATATTCTTCTTCCTCTTAGATATCTCCTCTTCCTTTTCTTCTTCCTCCTCCTCCTCTTCCTCCTCCTCCTCCTCTTCCTTCTCTCCCTCTTCCTCTTCTTGCTATTTTTCTTCCACTTACTGTTCTCTTCTTCCCTCTATTCTTCTTTTTATTCCTACTCCTCCTCCTCCTCCTCTTCTCCCTCCTCCTGCTCCTCCTCTCCCTCCTCCTCTTCCTCCTCCTCCTCCTCTCCCTCCTCCTCTTGCCGTTTTTCTTCCTCTAAGTGTTCTCTTCTTCCTTTTCTTCTTCCTCGTCCTCCTCCTCCTGCCCTTCTTCATCTTCTTAGTGTTCTTCCTCCTCCTTTTCCTCCTCCTCCTCCTCCTCCTCCTCCTCTTCCTTTTATTTCTTTTCCTTTCCTGTTCAGATTGTAAAGAGAAGAAAGAAGAGGAGGAGGAGGAGGAGGAGGAGGAGGCGGATGGGTCATGAGGTGGAGTCTCCAAATACCTCATCCAAGGAAGGAGGCGTGGAGGAGGAGAAGGAGATGTGGAAGAGGAGGAGGAGGAGGAAGAAGGAGGAGAAGGATGATATGAATAGGAGTAGAGGGAGGAAGAAAAGGAGGAAGAGGAAGTGAAAGAGAGAAGGAAGAAAAGGAGAAGGTGGAGGAGGAGGAAGAAGAGTAAGAGGAAGTCGAAGAAAAGGAAGAGGAAAAGAGAAAAGAGGAGTGAGAGGAGAAAGTAGAAAAGAAGAAGAAGACAGAAGAGGAGGAGGAAAAGGAAGAGAAGAAAAAAAGGAGGAAGAGAAGGAGGAGGAGGAGGAGGAGAAAGAGAGGTAGAAATAAGAGACGTATTGTGTGATTCACCATCGTCTTGGATCACGTGTTGGACTCGTGATCGACAGCTATTTCCCTTTCAGAAGAGAACTCAGAGCTGTGTGTGTGCGGTTGCTTCCTTGCATGCGTACATATGCATATAATGAAAAGAGAGGGATAGAAAGAGAGAGAAAGAGAGTAAGACAAAGAGAGACAAGGACACTCACCTTGGGGGTTGGGGAGCAGAGAGGAAGATGGGGAGAGAGAGAGAGAGAGAGAGAGAGAGAGAGAGAGAGAGAGAGAGAGAGAGAGAGAGAGAGAGAGAGAGAGAGAGAGAGAGGGGGTGAGAGAGAGAGAGAGAGAGAGAGAGAGAGAGAGAGAGAGAGAGAGAGAGAGAGAGAGAGAGAGAGAGAGAGAGAGAGAGAGAGAGAGAGAGAGAGAGAGAGACAATCGGCTCCAGGACCTTCCTGAAGATATTCAGGGTCAGGAGCGTACGAGTTTGGCGTCTTCAGTGTGAACGCACGCACGAACGCACACGAGCAAGCACGTACAGGCTTGAATGTGCTCACACGCGCGCGCACACACACGCACACGCACACACACACACACACACACACACACACACACACACACACACACACACACACACACACACACACACACACACACACACACACACACACATACACACACACACAGGACTATTACCTAAGTAACAGACGCCTTCAAGTAAGTAAAGGCTATATCACACTGGGCTATTTTTCCTTCGACTTTTGAAGCAGATTTGCAGTCCGCAGCTTTTGGGAAGTAATCTGATATACCGGAAGAAATTGATTTCCCTCCAGTGTATCAGATGACATCCTATATAAATTGTTGAGCAAACAAAATACCTTGTCATAGTGATTTAACGGCGGAAAAAACGCTGGAGGTAGGCGGTGGTACCACCAATGAATCGTAGGTTGGAGGTAAATAACCCAATCTGACGACACCTTAAGCCAACATATGAAATTAAAGATAACACCAAACACCGGTGGGAGATTGCCCACGAGGATAGAAACGCTGGTGAAGTGGAGCCTCCTAAGAGGTAACAAGCGACAAGCAAATACACCCCCGAAAGCACTCCGGGCTATGCGTGCCTCGGGGGCAAGAGTCCCGAATGTAGGTCAAGGCGTGTCTTTCCGTCCTATAGGACATCCTGGACCGCTGGAACTACTACATGTCCCTTGAGTCACTACTTTCTCCATAAGATATGGGTGTGAGGACCTACGCGCACGCGCGCACACACACACACACACACACACACACACACACACACACACACACACACACACACACACACACACACACACACACACACACACACACACACACACACACACACACAGACTGCCAGTACGGTGGTGCCGGTGGTACCCGGTTCGAATCCTGCCCAGGGCTAAAATTATTTCAGTATCGCTGCGCTTCGAGTCGTTACTCCGACTCTCGTGGGCGGGGAGTTGGGTGTGTGTGTGCGTGTAAGGTCACAGCATTACCTATAGATTGGCCATATATGAGCTTTCTTCCGGGAGGGAAATAGCTGTCGATCACGAGTCCAACACGTGATCCAAGACATGGTGAATCACACACACACACACACACACACACACACACACACACACACACACACACACACACACACACACACACACACACACACACACACACACACAAACCTTCGCGTGGGCAGAACCGAAGCCTAAGGTGCACCTAACCGCTCCTTGCGGGATACCGTCCCATATAGGATACCGCTTCCACTTATGGTTGGTATGTGTGCACGTGTGTGTGTGTGTGTGTGTGTGTGTGTGTGTGTGTGTGTGTGTGTGTGTGTGTGTGTGTGTGTGTGTGTGTGTGTGTGTGTGTGTGTGTGTGTGTGTGTGTGTGTGTGCGTGTGTGTGCGCGTTTACCTAATTGTATTTACTTAACTGTTATAAAGGAAAAGAGCAACAACGGTAACTAATACGACAAAGACAAGAACGACCCCAACAGCATCACTAACATCATCACCCATACCATCACCAACACCATCATCAACAAATATATCATCACCATCACCAACAAAAATATCATCACCATCACCTACACAATCACCAACAAAAATATCATCACCATTACCAACAAAAATATCATCACCATCACCTACACAATCACCAACAAAAATATCATCACCATCACCAGCATCATCACCAAC